>NW_012267320.1:1863921-2081269 GCF_000151885.1 Dipodomys ordii
GATGGCTTCATAGAATGAGTTCAGTAGTGAACTTTCTCTTTCAATTTCATTGAAGAGTTGGAGGAGTATTGGTGTGAGCTCTGCTTTAAAGGCCTTGTAGAATTCTGCTGTAAAACTATCTGGTCCTGGGATTTTCTTAGATGGGAGGTCTTTTATTGCTGTTTCTATTTCAATGCTTGATATGGGCCTGTTAAGATAGTTTAACTCATCTTGGTTTAATATCGGCATGTTGATATTTGCTAGAAAAAGGTCTATTTCTGCCAAGTTCTCAAACTTATTAGCATAAAGTTTTGAGAAGTATTCCCTTATAATGTTCTGAATCTTGGTTGTTTCCTTGGTGATGTTTCCATTCTCATCTCTGAGTTTATTAATTTGGGTGTGTTCTCTTCTTTTTCTGATAAGATTTGGTAAGGGCCTGTCAATTTTGTTAATTTTTTTGAAGAACCAACTCTTTGTTTTGTTGATTCTTACTATGCTTTTTTGGATTCTAATTCATTTAATTCTGATTTAATTTTAATTATTTCTTTCTGTCTACTGGATTGGGGTTTATCTTGCTGCTCTTTTTCAAGGAGGCTCATATGTCTCATTAAATTGTTGGTTTCAGTTCTCTCCAATTTGTTGAAGTAGGAACTCAGAGCTATAAACTTGCCTCTGAGTACTGCCTTTGCTGTGTCCCAGAGGAGCTGGTAATTTGTGTGTTCATTTTGTTGAATATCATGAACATTTGAATTTCCTTTCTAATCTCTTCCATGACCCACTCATGATTCAGCAGTGTGTTGTTCAGCCTCCATGTGTTACAGGACTTCTTTGGTGGTTTTTGGTGTTGAGTTCTAGTTTTATTCCCTTGTGGTCTGAGAGAATGCAAGGTATAACTTCAATGTTTCTGAATTTGGACAAGTTTGCTTTGTGACCTAAAATGTAGTCTATTTTGGAAAATGTTCCATGTGCTGCTGAGAAAAACATGTATTCTGATGCTGCTGGGTGAAATGTTCGGTAGATGTCTGTTAAATCTAGTTGATCTATGCAGTTGTTTAGCTCTGCGGTTTCTCTGTTGAGTTTTTGCTGAGTTGATCTATCTAGTGGGGAGAGTGGTGTGTTAAAGTCTCCAACAATTAATGTCTTTGGATCTATGTGGGATTTGAGGGAAAGTAGTATTTCTTGGATAAATTTGGGTGTTCCATTGTTTGGCGAATAGATATTTAGAATTGTAATATCCTCCTGAAGGAGAGATCCCTTAATTAGTATGTAGCAACCTTCTTTATCTTTTCTCACTAATTTTAATTTGAAGTCTATTTCCAAGATATTCTTCAGAGTGATCACTACTAAAAGTGGAATGAGAAAATAAATAAGCACACAAAGAAATAACATGCTATACTCACAGCCTTGAGCAGCACAGACCCATCATCCACCATGAGTATTGGCTATTTATTTTCCATGGCTGGAGTGTTGTACAACAAGCAGTAGTGATACTTTCTTTTCAAGATTAAAAACTATGGAGTGATGTGACTTTTTTGGTACTGACAGCATATTTGCCATGGCATTTTGTTGTGCTTGGGATGCCATTTCAATAGATTAAAATAAAATAAAACCCTGAAATCTGTCCATGACCCATTAAGGTCTTGATTAAATTTAGGCTAAGACTTGGCAAGAGAAAATGGTGTTTTTGATAATCCATGATTGTTTAGTAGTGTGTGTGTGTGTGTGTGTGTGTGTGTCTACACTAGCCCTTGGGGGAAGTCTCTTCACACAAAGCCCTCTATGAAATTGTCCTTTCAGTACTGATCATCTGCATTTGAACAATGGGAATGTTGTTGAGCTCCACCACCACAGCAGTGATCTCCATCCAGGCCCTCAATGGGGTGACAGTTGTTGCAGTCAGATCTCCCTCCCATGCTGCATGACTTATCTCAGAGGTGGCGCCATCCCACCACGCAGTAGACAATGATGACCAAGCCCCGCAGAGCATTTCAGGTTCAGGCAAAGGATCTACGCTTGAGGGGTTGGTGTGGCATGGTGCCTAGCAGTAAGAATATTGGGGCGATGACTTTGGGGACAGTGAGGCTGTTTTCCTCCTATCATCCCTCATCCTCAGATTTGTCACTGAGGCAATTAACACCAACACCAGATATGAACAGAGGTGACATTGAATCAGCAGCCCAAATCAGTGACTCTTACTAAAAGCCCTAAAACCAAACCAGCATACTAGAGGGGGGTCTTTTGTGAAGCTACAGGCTAAATCTGTCTCTTTCTCTCTTATAAAATAGTGTTGTTATTATTTTATGACCTAATGACACTGGGGTTTGCTGCTCACCTGCACAGGGACTCTAAGCTGTTGTTAATGGTGTTTCTGCCTGTGTGTCACCTCAAAGGGCTGCCACTGGAGGCCAACACTTCCCTCCCTTACTCCAAACTCCACAGGCTGACACTGTAGGTCTCTAGGCCCAGCTCTGCCCCTTGTTTATGTTCACAAGAGCCACTTTCCATCTAATGAATGTGCCCTGCAGGCACAGGAAAAGATTGGTTTCACCAATTTCAGGGCCCAGACAGCAGTACATTTCACAGGATTTTGTCAAAGTTAATTGGTTTCCATCAGTTTGGGTGATTTCTGCTCCTGGCTCATTTATCTCCTGCATCCTTTGAATTACCCAAGTCCTAGTCCAGCTAGTCATTCAACCATGTGATTCTAGAGTTAACAATATCTCTGAGTCACTGGTGACTCAATCACACTTTAGTTTATTGCTCAATAAAATAATAAATAACAATAAGTTCAGAGTTTAACCAGGTTGCTTTTCTCTAGGGACAAAATAAAGCTTTCTAGTATAAAGAACTAGGGGTTTCCACTTCTTTTTTTTTCTTGAAACTCCCCAAAGAAGTTAAAATGCTTTCACTCTTAACAAAAGACTCTTTCCAGAGGTGCAGCCGCTAACCTCTGGAGCAAACTATAAAGAGTGGCTTTAGATTGAAAATAAATCTGAGAAGTGTTCCTATACTGAAGATACACACATACACATGTGTGCACCAGTATAAGTTGTTGTCTCGTAGAAAACCATTACTCTCTAATTCAGATGTTAGTACAAAACCATGCTTGGCTGATGTCGATAGTGTGGTCTCTCTGGATCACTGTCAAGAGTTTGTGGATGGTAGGTATTTGGTTTCTATTGTAGGTCCATACTTATGCCATGTGCTTCTGTCTCTAAGGCTTGTATGTTAGTTGTGTGGATTAAGGTATAGGTGAAGATTTAGTCGAATGGCAAATGAGCTTTTACACCTCCTGGAATGGAAGTCTATCTTTCTTAAAATGTAAATCTACAGTGAACAGAAACTTCTTTAAGATACAATGAAAATAAAGGATTAGAAAGCACCCTGAGGCTGGGCTCGCTCCTCCTGCTGTCACCCCAGCTACTTGGGAAGTAGCGGTGACTGGGAAGGTCACAGTTCTTGGCTAGGCCAGGACAAAAATGTTTATGAGACCACATCTCAACATATATGCTAGGCAAGCTGATATGCACCTGTCATCTCAACTCTCAACACAAGAGGTGTTGGAAGGCGGGTCAGAGACCAAAATTTGAGATGCTATCAGAAAAAATAAAACAGAAGGATGAAAGGGATAACATGGATCAAGATGCATTATACCCATAAACGGACATGTTGAATGGTAACCCCATTATACAACTACTTAAGGATAATACAAAATATAATTTTAAACAGCAAAGAAGTAACTTATAAAAGGGCTGGAGTTAGAATGGGAGGGAAAAAATGTGAGAGAGCAAAGGAAGGGGTGACATTGTCTAAAAACAAATGTACTCTTTACTTGATTTATGGAACTGTAACCTCTCTGTATATCACCTTATAATAACCACAACCATATTTTTAAAAGGGCTGGAGGAATAGCTTATGTGCGAAAACATCTGCTTAAAAATTGTGACCACCAAAAATGCAAAACCAAAAGGAAGGAAGGAAGGAAGGAAGGAAGGAAGGTAGGGAAGAAGGAAGGAAGGAAGGAAAGAAGAAAGGAAGAAGGATGGAAGGAAGGGAGGGAGGGAGGAAGGCAGGGAAGAAGGAAGGAAGGAAGGAGGGAAGGGAAGAAGGTTGAACTATGGTGTTGGGTCTCATGGAGATGTCTATTGGTATCAGATTTCTCAGTACTTGACTCCCAGTCTTTGAGCTATCTCTGGGCTAGCAGCTTGCAAAGTCTCTAGATTACAGTAGCCCCTGGGCCTTTTTACCAGCTCCTTCCTGACTCACAGTGAAATCTCTAAGCTTGAGATAAAGGAACTATCATTAAAACAGAACAAAAGGATAAGTTGGGTGGAATAGAGAAAATACCCAACTGGATGTAAATGAATAAGAGTAATAAATTGCCAACTTAATAAAGATGAAGACATTTTGAAGACTTAAAAAATAGCTCACTATTCTTGAGTAAAGGCAACTATCATCTTCCTGAATCTTCTCGCTGGTTTTACTGCACAAATGGTCAGACCATTTTTGCTAATGGATTGTAATACCGAATACAATAATAACCAAGTTGTTTCAAACCTACGGAAAGAAAATTGTACTCCTCTATGTGTCTTCCTCAGCAATCCTTCTTTTCTTGTCTCCAAATGTCTGAAGGCATTTCGGTTTCATTTCACTGGAGTCTGTGCTGGTCCCGGGGCCCGGGAAGCCTGTGCTGTTTTGGGTTTATCAAAAGCAAGAAACTGTTGAGCAATAATCATTCAGCAACCACAAAATGTGTTCAGGGAATTGATGCTGTCAGATTAGCCTGCCATGGCCTCACTGTGGTAATTAATACATAATGATTATGCAAATGATAAATGAAATTAGCAAGGCAATTGCTATTAATATGGTTTAGGATTAGCATAACGTGCCCATTTGCCCTCGGTGAAAACTCTCCTTTAAAATCAGGAAGACACTGGGGGCCATGATGGGTTGACTTTTCTTTTTTTTTTATTGTGAAAATACCGTACAGAGGGGTTACAATTATGTGGGCAAGAGGTGGGCTGACTTTTGCATCTGGCCATCTGTCATCAGATGTCACTGCCACACGAGCTGTTATGTAATTTTGTTTTATGACTTTTGGATGATGGTCAGAAATACAGCTACTCCTAATTGACTCAGCGACTACCAAGTAGCAGGCTGAGAGAAACTGAAATCAGAACAGTAGGCTAGCACTCAGCTATAGCAAATACAGTCCAGTAGGAATCAATGAAAATCTATGTTGTGACAATATGTAGATAATTATAATAGATAATCCACTTCTCCAAGGTGTAAGAGCAAAGCCCAGGTCTCTCTTAAATAGCTGCTTGTGGATTCCAGTTCTGCCTTTTGCTAGGGTGCAACAGAATGTTTAGAACACACTAAGAGCAGTTGGGTGAGTGTTATGTTTCTCTATGATTGAAAGAGACGTGGGGGCATGTTTGTGCTTCCCCCGCACTCACTGCAGTGTCTGTTGATGACAGCTAGCTCCAGGGAGACTTCTCCATCTCTCCCTATCCTTTCCCTAGTTTTTGCCTGCTTTTGCCATTAAAAAATTCCTCCTCTGTATTTCTCTTTTCTTTTTTTAAAATTTAAAGACTATTGTCAAGCTCATGTGCAGTTACAGAAGTAAGGTAATGAGTACCTTTCTTTTTGAACAGTGTTACCCTCTCCTCCAAGTCTTCTGCTTTCCTGTGCTCTCTTTCTCCTTGGCCTCCAACCCAATGTAGGTTAGCATTCTCCATGGAGTATGCAGAACGCTAGAATTCTGGGTGTTTAGCTACATTTGTGTGGTAGTGAACTGCCTTGTGGCAATCTTAGCTCAATCTCAGCAAGTACGACAAATTAAGAACACAGTTCCTGATGGGAAACTGAAGGAGCGACGGAGTAAACTCATTAGGTGAGCAACAACAGGAGCTATCCCATAATGGGTTATGTAATGGAACCATTAATAAAAATAGGTACAAAATACTGGTGTAATTAGATGAAAAGGTCAGAGAAATCATCAATTTAGACAGAGGTGATAGAAGAAACAGGACTTAAAACTTCCAGGAAACTATCTCCTGGAGATTATTTGAACCACAAAAAGTGGTTTGCATTTCCAGCTTAATAGCCCAAGGCACAATGCCATCTGCGCCCCAGGAAGAAGAGGCCTGTGTGTGCGTCTCTGACCACGAGTGCTCAGAGTGAGTCTCCTGATCTGTCTGATGTTGGAAAGGGGAGACATCCTGACTTCCTACTCCAGGCTCCATGGCCGACACTCACCTGTTTCTTGCCTTGGTACCATGAACTCCAGGCATCACCCTCTAACACGTGTGTGTGTGTGTGTGTGTGTGTGTGTGTGTGTACTGGGGTTTGAACTCAGGATCCCTTACTTTCATGTGATTATTTCACTCAAGGCTGGTGTTCTACCACTTGAACCATCCCTCTAGGTTTTTTTGCTTGTTAATTGGAGATAATAGGAGTCTCATGGAATTTTTTGCCTATGCTGGCAAATCATCATCCTCAGATCTCAGCCTCCTGAGTAGCTAGGATCATAGATGTGAGCCACTGGCACCCAGCTTGAATGCTTTCTTTGTGTGTGTGTGTGTGTGTGTGTGTGTGTGTGTGTGTGTCCCACATGTACTGTGACTTAGCTGTCCACTCTATGTGACTCTTGTGGCTCTCATTGGAGATCGATGCAGAGAAGTAAGAGAAAGAGTTAAGGAATCATTCATTCTTCTCCTTGATTTTTGGCAACAATATGTTCTTACATGGTGAGTTATCATTTTTAATCCAAGCATCTACATTTTTGTGTTCTAGCTTGTGGCATTGGATGTCCACATGAACTAGTGAATTAAATTGGTGTTTTTCACAATTTTCATTGCAGTTCAGTAGTATCTTGCAACATCACACAGTCATTATTACTCTTTAATTTGTATATATAGTTTTTCAGGAAATTATTATATTTAAGTATTTGTACCAAGAGGTTTTACCTCATTAGTTTATAAGTACAATATGTCTTGATCAATGCCACCCATTCCATCATTCCCCCCAATTTTTTCCACCCCTATCCATAGTCCCAAGAGGAAAGGTGAGCGAATATTATCATTATATTTAACATACATATGTGAAAATAGAATTATGTAACTTGAGTGTCTATGTGTAGGTTATTTATATTGTGAACACCTTGGATATGAGAAGTAGGATCTCCTGATGGAGCAAAAGTTAGGAAGGTTTGCTTAGAGGTGCTCAAGCTCTAAGCTTGAGTTTTCTCAGCTGTGACCCAACTCACTGAGTGTGCCGATTCAGTGCCAGCGGCTCAAGCCTGTAATCCTAGCTAGTCAGGAGGCTGAGATTGAAGGATTAGGGTTCAAAGCCAGTCCAGGCATAAAAGTCCATGAGACTCTTATCTCCAATTTACCACCAAAAAGCTGGAAGAGTAGTTGTAGCTCAAGTGGCAGAATGATCGCTGTGGGCAAAAACCTCAGAGACAGGACCCACGCCCTGAGTTCAAGCCCTAGGATTCACACACACATGCACATACACACGCATACACACACACACACACACACACACATGCACACACACACATACACATACACACACACACATACACACACATACACACACACACACACACACACACACACACACACACACAAGCTCAAGCTGCCTGTAAGTAATACTTTGTCTCTGAACCAGGAACATTTATATTTTTTTTCTATTTGTTTATTGAAATTATGTAGTTTGTGGTCATGAGGCTGTTCAAAAACCAATTCACAGGCCAGTGAGGAATCTCTTGATTTCTTTTCATATCCACAGTTATTCTTTTCTCATACTTTTATTTTCAATAGCTGCATAAATATCTCTATTTTCAAAAGTACAATGTGATGTTTCGATACATGTGTGCATTGTAATACTGTTCAAGTCAGGGTGATTAGCATATCCGTCACCTCAATGATAAATAGCACGTCTTTGTGATGAAAACCTTCACCGTCCTCTCCTCCAGCTCTTTGGAAATACCTAATATAATTTTGTTAACGATAATCGACTCCTGATAACCAGAAGTCAATAACTGACTGCTAGACCACCAGAACTGATTTTCCTCCCTATTTATAACTCTGTGCCCTAGGGCTGTGCCTGGTAAATATGGTCCAGACTCGGAGCACCACTTCCCATTCCGAGCTCGGATTTGTAGGCCAGGCGGCATGGGAAGAGTCAGCTGTCTCCGTGGAACGGAAGGAAGCATGTCTACCCAGAAAGAATGGAGCTTTTCTGTCCCTCGAGTCACAGGCCACCCCGGACTCCCCAGCTCTGTCCCCTGCGGTCATGGAGCCAGACAAAAGCGGGTCCTTTTCTCACAGCACTGGGGCCTCTCGTCCTGCAGACTTAGCTCCTTCTGTTGGGTGTTACTGAGCCACGAGTCTAAATATGGCACATGGCAGTTTGATGGAAATCATTTCCAGTAAAAGAGGATGTTTCCTCGGCCGTTTTCAAGCTGGCGCTGACTCAGGCATCCTCCGGGGACTCACTTAACTGGTCATTAGGGAGGCAGCAACAAGGCAGAGAGGAATTCTGTAACAAGATGCGCATCCTGTGTGGAGGGCCCGGGATGCTGACCTTGGCTTCTCCGCCCGCTGGGAGGGTCTCAGTGATCTGCAAATGGTTTTGGGGTGGTGCATCTGCTGCTTCTCATGCATGGGATAAAAGATGCAGGCGTGCACCCGCTCGGCATGTGCAGACTCCAAGGTGAGGCCTAGCACGCAGACATGGATTGTGTGAAGCCAGGGAGGCCCAGTCACTCCGTCTTCAGAGGTGGAGAAGCAAACGGAGGACTTGAGAGGAGAGCTGGCTAAGTCTATTTCTGTGCAAGGTATTGACGTTGTCCTAACGACAACATAGACACCTTCTGACATGGTTAAACGTTTTGAAAAGCAGGATGTAGACAGACTAACAATGGCTTAATATGGCCCAGGCATTGCACAAAAAGCTTTATAGTATTGCAAGTGTTCAATGCTAATACTTGTAGACTGATGGTGATAGAGGTTGAGGGTAAGGTGACCACTTGCATGCATTCTTCTTGGGCCTTCCGAATCTAAGCTTATTTGAAACCTACCCTCAGGAGCTTAGGGATAGGTTTGGGAGAGGAGAAGTTAAATTTAAAAACAACACACAGATTGATGAAATCTTTCCAGTCGAACTGTATTCCATTAAGGCTCATTCTTGTTCCCCAGTGCTTATTATTATTATTATTATTACTACTACTACTACTGCTAATATTATTGACACTGTTGATGTAGATTTTTAAAGAAATACTTCAAAGTATTTCACTGGTAAGAATGAGGAAACACATTTTTTAAAAAAGGAAGATAGGCTAGAAACGTATTTTTAAAAGGATTTGACCAAAACCACAGTTACTTACTGAGTATAATTAACCACAACTGGACGACACTGGAGTATTTATGAATATTTGTTGTCCTAGGAATGTGTCTTGGGCAAAAATCAAAGGGTTGGAATCTTATGTGTATGCATATATTCATGTATTTTAGTTGAGAAGTTTCATTTTTCTTCCAAATAGGAATTTGTTAATTTTAGTAGCTTGGGCTTATTTTTTATTGTTACCATACAGGTGGTATAAAGAGCAGTTACAGTTACATAAGTCAGGTAATGAGTATATTTCTTTTTGAATAATGTCACCTCTTCCCTCATTTTCTCCCAGTTTTTTCCTCCTGACTTCCCTGGGCTTATTTTGAATAGAGTCATTTGATATTGTGTTTTTGCTTTTTGGGGGCTTGAATTCAGGGCTTGGGTGCTATTCTTGAGCATGTTTCTGCTTAAGACTGGTGCTCTAACATTTGAGCCACAGCTCCACTTCTGGCTTTTGGTAGTCTCACAGACTTCCCTGCCTAAGCTGGCTTCAAACCTTGATCCTCAGATTTCAAGCTTCCTGAGTGGCTAGAATTACAGGTGTGAGACACTGGCACTCGGCTTCACTTGATATAAATTTACTTGCGAAATAGAACCCCTTTTTTTTATGTGCAAGTAATTACCCTTGACAATGAGAAAGTTGCTTGCTGTGCCAGGAATGAGATAACTCTCCACAACTTTCCCAAGGCAGGTCAAGGTCAAGACTCATGGTAATGACCTTGAGTTATTGCTTTCTGCAGATAGCACTGCAGCCTATAGAGATGTGGAAGCCTGTGAGAGGCTCCTCTGACAGAGGGAAATGCTGGTAGTGTATTGACATTACAACAGAAGCCAACCTAGGGCACAATGGTCTTTGTGAGGCCCTTCCCTGGAGTTCTACAGCCTAATTAGGGTGTTCACTGGGCACAGTGGACTGAAGGTATGGCTTCTTCCATGACAATGAAGACCCTGAGTGTGGCGTATGTACAGTAATTCTGTGCTAAGATGGAAAGGCAGAGAGGAGACAGACTGGATGAAGGAAGACTTTACGTGTTTCACTAGTGAGAGTTTGTGGTAAACAGTAGAACAGAAAACAGCAGGAATCTATTTTTCATTCCAGCAAATAGATCACTTTGGTGATGGTACCATATGGAACAAAATATTGGAAGTTCAATCAGCAACAAGTTATCAGAGTACATTTCCTCAGCTTTCCAAAGGGGAGACTATATGGTTGACCTATCTATCTATCTATCTATCTATCTATCTATCTATCTATCTATCTATCTATCTATCTATCTATCTATCTCTATCTATCTATCTGTAGATGTATATGCATATAGTTATATATATGTATGTGTATATGTGTGTAAACACATACATATATATGTACATCAGGAGGAAAATGATAAGTTTAGTCTACCAGTGAGTATTTTGTTAGTGTTTAGCAATTGTTTCGAGTAATGTATACATAGGACATAGACCACAACCCTTCCCTACTTTTCTCCTTTTCCTAGTCCTCATCTTCTTTCTCTTCCTCTTTTTCTTCCCCTTCCTCTTTTCCCAGTCTCTCTTTTCTTTTCTTTGTCCCTTTCAATTCTCCTTTTTTCTCCACTCCTTTTCCCCTCCATGTCTGCTTTGGTGACCCCTCGGCCTGAAGTCTCCATAGAGTTGTGGATATATTCGATCAGAGATGCTTGTTGAGTCTCTGTCCCGTGTGTGGTACTGGTTCAGGTGCGAGTGTCCAGCAGTGGACTGAACAAGTCTTCCCATGCATGGGGCCCTCTTTAGGCACATGTAAGATGCCTGTGAAATTCATCCTATGGATATATAGTTAAGGACATCAGCTAGATTGCCTCCTTTTTAAAAAATAATTAAAGAGAGTTTGCTACTGGTTTTTAAGAAATGTTAAACATCATTGTTTATGAGTTCTCTGTTTTCCCTTGAACACAGACTCTCCCAGGGCCCCTTTGACACGTTGCCCAATCCACAGGGCAGATTTCCGTCATGGTGGGAGAATTTAGTATTTATTACGAATTTCTTCTGAACTGATAAGGAAATGAGGAGGTCCAGAAGGCAGATGAACTCAGACTTTGCTGCTTATAAAACAATTTTTTTTTGTCAGTTGTGGAGCCTGAACTCTGGGCCTGGGCGCTGTCCCTCAGCTCTTCAGCTCAAGGCTAGCACTCTACCACTTGAGCCACAGTACCACTTTGAGCTTTTTCTGCTTATGTGGTACTGAGGAATTGAACCCAGGGCCTTATACATGCAAGGCAAGCATTCTATCACTGAGCCACCTTCCCAGCCCTGCTTAAAAAACAATTTTATGATCAGGCATCCTGAGCATTTGGTTTTAGCACAAACAACAGTATCCTCTCTGGCTTGTGCCATAGAGTGGCGAACCGGAAGTGGCCAGGGCTGGCTTGCTGGTCCTTTCTGACTGCCCTAATTACAGTTATGTACCTGCTGCCATTTCTATCTCAAAGGGGGCGATACTTGATCCTGACAAGGAAAAGCAGAGCAATTGTTTTTGGTAGCACTGAATATAACGCAACGTAACAGGGCATAACATAACATCATAACCTAACATGTACCTTCATAGCCGAGTGTAGTCACTGTAAACCGTGCCCACTACTCCATCGCCAGCTTTTGTGATGTCACATTCAGAATGCACATGATCTTTAGTTTTTTTTAACTACATGTCCTTATATCTTATTCTTGTAGTTTTTCCATTAGTGGCATTCACTCTTTGTGGCTAACACCCCACTGACTTACCAGTAGGAGATAATGAGGATGAGAGGACAGAGTCCTCTGAGAGACCAAGGAGACCACCTAAAAGAGGAAGAATTTCTAGTTCTATAAAAGCTGTGGGTTGCGGGTGAAGACTGTGGCTCAGGGAAGGCCCTTGGTTGATGCCTAGCATTACACACACACGCACACACACACACACACACACATGCACGCGCGCACACATGCACTTGTGGGAGAGCTAATGATGTCGGGGGCTGGAGTCTGATGGAGAAATAGGATATGACACCACCTAGGCCTTCTTGGTTGGTGACCTCTCCAAATCATTTAATTCTCAGCCTCAGTTACAGACTCCTCAGGGACTCTGTGGCCAGCATGCAGCGAGCTATTACATGCATGGAAATAAGATGGTAGACGTTGATTATTTTCATTGCAAGTGAAGTTCTAAATCAAAGTAGAAAGTCATAACCCATTACTTTGGAGCCATCCTTAAAAAATGATGTGTCCCTATTGACTAATACCATATCGAGTTTTTGTTTTTTTGTTTTTTTTTTGGGTCCGGTTATAGGGCCTGAACTCTGGGCCTGGGCGCTGTCCCTCAGCTCTTCAGCTCAAGGCTAGCGCTCTACCACTTGAGCCACAGCGCCACTGCCGGCTTTTTTCTTTTTGCTTATGTGGTGCTGGGGAATCGAACCCAGGGCCTCAGGCATGCAAGGCAAGCGCTCTACCACTGAGCCACCTTCCCAGCCCCCATATTGAGTTTTGCTCTACCACCAGCAGTGGAGCCCGAGAGCTGGGGGACTGGATGCCTTGAACCCAAATCTTCCTGCAACATCTATCTGCTCCAAGGATGGATATTTCTCATGATCTTTGTCTAAAGCACTAGAATTAGCCATGGAAGGAAAACTTCTCATACCATGAGAAGCAACGAACCACATATGTCTTCTGATATATGTAGAGATGTTGAGATGGATGTGGCATGTATACAATAATAAATATTATAAATAATACTGTCTTGCTTGGAATCCAGGCAACTCAAGAGGCTGAGATCCTCTAGATCTCACAAAAAGGCAGGATTTTTTCAGCCAAGGAAACAAAGTTTTAGGCTTTATTTTCAAAATAACCAGGAAAATGGTGGGCTGATAGTGTGGCTCAAGTGTTAGCACACCAGCTCAGCAAGCATGAGGAACTGATTTCAAACCCTAGTACAAAACAAAAAGGTATTAAATAAGAAAGATAATGGGATATTCCAATGCATTTCATGAGATTTATATTGATCAGAAAATTAGAGTTGGCCACATAAGGTGCTTACAGATGTCTCTGTAATGTACACTGAACATATTCTCTATACAGGAGCTGTCCAGCCAATTGTATGAACAGACTGTATCTTTTTCTAATGAATGAATTCTTAAAACAAGTAGCTCAGCTGAAGTTTTCATTATTAACTGCCTATCCATGAAAAACATTTCTATAAACTGTAAAAAAAATACAGATTATTGACTTCACGCCCATACATTCTAGTTTAAGATGTTTTAGTGTAGCCATTTCTGAGCTAATGGGTTGAGGTGGCTCCAATCCAATCTTCTGTGTAGGGTTGAGTAGCTGCTCCTTTCAGTGGAGTTGGTGAATGGCACAGCTGTTGTCATTGAAATGCGTTAAGTACTGTCTAGCTAGTGGAGGTTGTGACCAAAGGCCATGAGACTGTCATTCTCAGGCAGAAGGACAGTGGACTCCTATGGATCCTTGGTCCTCAGAGCTCATGGAGAAATGTGTTGAAGCCATAGGGTTCAATGTATCATAGAATATGTCCAGGAGAGGTGTTCTGTTCTCTATTATTCCGCTTCCCTGTAGAATTATCAAAAGGCCCCTTATAGGAAGTAGCAGGCAAGTATGTGGAATTGCAATTTAGGGCTGGGGATAAGAACTGTCTAGCGCTGTGAGCAATCAGGATGGTTATTACCGCAGCTGGCTCAGGCAAAAATTGAGATCCTACCTCATAAATAACCCACAGAAAAATGGACTGGAGATGTGGCTTAATTGGTAGAGTACCTGCCTTGCAAGCATGAGTTTCTAGGTTCAATTCCCAGGAATATAGCTATAAACATACACACACATTTGTCAGTTTTCTTGCTTTAAAATAGTGTATTTGGGAGTGTTAATCACTAAAAGTTAATAGCTAAAAGTTGCTACCATATTATTAGCCAGCAGAAGTGGCTATGGGAAAATCAAGTGGGTAAATATTGTTTTTTATTTTGATATAATTTTTGACATTAATAAAGCCCTTGGTTGATAAGTGTTCTCCTCCCCCTTATACCTTAAGGCTTGAGGTAAAAAAGGAGATGAGGAGAGGAGACATTTGAAGGCGTGAGTGCATGTACAGTATAGTATATATGCAAAAGTGTGGGTGTACCTGTGGGACTCCTCCCAGTCTCTTTATACCTCACCTCCAACTATTGAAGTATGAATCACTTCCATGTAGGGTAGAAGGATTAAGTCAATAGCCTTGAAATCAGTAACAAGCTTTTTCTATCTTTATAATATAGTGTCTCTCTTAAGACCAATACTGTATTAATGTTTTCCAATCACAGTGGACTGTGGGTTCCTGAAATGGTGGGAAACTGAGTCGGGGACAGAGGGAGGTCAGAATGCCTGTACTATACAGAGACTCACAGTAGTGGGTCAGGGAGTTTGAGTTTGAGAGCTGGTCTCTGAGAGGCGGTTCCATCCTGTGGACACCGTGATGATGGCAAAAAGGATTGTTCATGCACACGATTCATAACTTCAAGACATATATTCACATGTCCCTGAGCGTGAGGAAGGGTGTAACGGACAGACCTTATTAAACTGCTGAGTATCCTCTGTCCTCTACTTGTGATGGACCAAGAGAGCACCCACTCCTGCTCCCTGCACCCAGGCAGAGCTCCGCGGGGCCCTGGGGTCCCCACATCGGAGGTGTTGCTACTGAAGTCTGAGCGGGATTGCCACGTGTGACCCTGCTGGACCAACAAGAGCCTTTGCTCTTGTAGAGGAGGTGTGGGGACAGGAAGCAGGGCGCTGAGCTGAGAGGGCTGCCTGGCCCCCACCTTACCCAGCCCTCTGTGCCCCAGTCCCCTCAACACACATGGGGATAAGTGACTTGTTTGTGGGGTTGCCCTGAGGACTGGATAACTGGGTATGTTTAAACAGGTTAGAAATGTCTGACACATAGGGACTCTTGCACATTTTTTATAAAATCTTTCAATATGCAACAGAACCATTATTAGTCTTTCATGGCTCCCCAAAGTTCCCAGATTCCTCCTGGAAATGACAAGGAATCTTGCTATGGGGGACTGTTAGAACATGTCTATAACCAATGGCTGTGTGCATTGTAAGAATACAATTAGGCACTAAATATGTTTTTATTATTATTATTATTATTATTATTATTATTATTATTACTATCATTAGTATTTTTGAATAGTGCAGCTAATGACCAAGATATATTTAACCAACACATCTGACTTTTACTTTTTAAGTAATTTACAGATCTGTTCAGGACACCTACTGAAATTGGTTCAAGTGCCAAGGACTCTGGTACTCCTCTTTCTGAATTCATAGCTTTTTGGGTACCATGACTCATCCAAGAGTTGAAGGAGCCAATTGGGTATTATTACCATGTGCCAAAGACGAGGGAAAAGAATTCCAGAACTGATTTTAAGGGAGCATTTCAAAATTGTGTCTAAAAGAGAATTTTAAACTCTAAAACCGACCGTTAATGAGGTGATATTGTTAAACCATGGCTCTGCTTGTGGAACTGTGGCTAGTGTGAAGGGAGAACAATTGGAGTTATGCACTGGGGTTTTTTCCAGTCTTGCTTCTCCACGCATGGCCTTGGACCAGCCATGTTAGAAATGCAAGGTCTCAGCATCTGTTCCACAGCTGGGAGCAAGACTTGGTTAAACTCAGTTCAACCATGACCCCTAGGTGACTCACACACACACTGAGGCTGGAAGGGTCATCTCTCAAGGTGACTACCACCCCACAGAGAGTCCTTATTCTTGTCTACAGATGTCTGAGGTCATTCTCTCATTATAATCGGCTGTAATTCTCAGGGGGCCCTGCTTACCCCAGTGTTGTATTTGGGCGCGGTTATCATTAGGTGGTTGGAAATTGAACCTGTCCCCTTGGAATTTATCTTGTGTAACTTGTTCCACCCATGTGAGCTGACCACAGAGGTCACCACTTTACCCCCAGGGTAGGGGAAGGTCCCAGTCCAGACAAATACTTGGTGCCAATAGCTGCCGTTGGGGTTTGGTGAAGGGCTCCCTGGGACTCATCAATGTTCTGTTGGCTTGGGAAAAAGAAAACCAAACAAACCCACAAATAAACGAGAACATCACTGCTTGACTGTTGCCATCACCCCCCGCTCCCCAGCCCCGCCGTGGGCCATATTGGTTGAACCTATTAGGTTAAATAATTCATCCAGAGAAATGCCTCAGTTCATCTACACTAAAATAATGTCAGGAAGAGGAATGGAGAATGTGTCACTATCGGTATTAACCAATCGAAGAACAAGCCAGGCTTTGCTCCGTGGTATGGCCACAAAGTATTTGGAGATCTGCCTCCACCCACAAACTCCTTAATGGGAAAAGTGTCATTTGCTGCCAACCCACTGTCTGATTCTGAGCTTTTATGATTGTACTGCTGTGACTGCAGGCTGGGGCTGGAGACCCTGGTCCGACCTCACCCCCTCCCCCATCCCCAGCTATAAAGCACAGGTGAGCCCAGAACTCTGGGCTCCTGAGCTCAGCCCTTGTGCCCATCGTGATGAACCACGTGTAGCCCTCTCCAGAAGTTCTCTGCAGATGTTTCGGTCTAGTTCTGAGATGGTTTCTAGGTTGGTTCTTGGGGAAATGGAATAGGATTTTTGTCACTGTAAGAGTGAAATTTTTTTCATTCTTGCTGATGTTTTAAGTAGACTGCTGGGTGTGGCCTGCTGTTTTGGTGTCCAACATGCTCAGGGCAGCGATATGAAAATATCATAAACCCGATGTGGGGAAAGGGTGAGGGTTTTGGCTCCAGAGTCTAAAATTCTTTAGAGGATGGTGTGAGACAGAGCAGAGTACCCAAGTGTGTGCCCAGTGGAGGGATTGTGGGTGAGCCCTTGGGGGGTCTGGTCAGCCTGTAATTCCTGTCAGTGCCTGGAGAGCTCCAGAGATTTCCAGGACTTAGTCTCCCTGCGGAGGGAGCCTGTGCCATGTGGACAGGGTTTCCCAGAAAGACAAGGCAGGAGGAATGAGGAGACATAGGCTTTTGTTTTACTGAAGTGATTTTCAGCAAACTTCACGTGCACAGAGACTTTCACATTCCACCGTCATGATGTTACGTTGTAGCTAAATTCTATAATAGCCAATCCTGATTTTTTTCTCCCTCCCAGAACAGAGTCTGCAAAAAGAAAAATTTAAAGATGTCCTTCTGAGCCTTGCTAATATCCATTATGAACTCCAACTTGGATACGGCATAGTTTACAAACCCAGGGCCGAGGAACTCAGTGTATATGTGTTAGAATGCTGACGTCCTTAAGTGGTTCTCCTCTTCTGACTCCTTTCTCCATAATCTGATTCTGTGATAGTAGCCTCTTCTGAGTAGTGGAAGAAAAACCATAGAGATGAAGGGAAAGTGATGACATGTATAATTGTGGAAGGGCACCTTTCTGAAGGAGTTGTGGAGAGCTGGACCTATTCGCTTCCACATTGCTTCTATCCAAGACTATTGTCCCCCCAGGATAACTAAGCCTAGGACCACTATGGTTCCACCATGGAAGGGAGAGATAAAGTGAGTCACATGGTAAATTTTCCCTCCCAAGGCGGTGGGAAATTCTGGAAGAGGATGGAAATTCCTACCATCTAAGAAGATAGGAGCTAGCATCTATACATGAGAATAGAGATGTCAGGGGAAGAAAATGATTTGGTCTCACATTTAAAGAGAAACTGGACAAAATGTGAATTTAAGCTACACTTTCCTTACCTCTATAGGCTTGGGAAGCGTAACGCATTTACTCCCATACTCTGACAATGACATTGGGGTTAATGACCCTGTGTGAATTTCTAGAGGAGGTACAATGTGACATGGTACCTAGAGAGCGGAACTTGACAGGATCTAGAATCACTACTTAGGGCTTTTTTTTTTTTTTTTTTTTTTTGGTTATGGAGCAACAATTTCCACTTCAGGAAGACAAGCCTGAAGAGACTGGAAAAATAGAAAATGGCATTTGTTCTAGATTGTTTACTGAGTCAAGTACAAATTATTGGTATGGCTAATAATTACAAAAGTCTGGAGACAGCCCAGAGATCCCTCGGGGGTTGATTGGTGAAATACCCTGTGACGCATTTATACAATGAAACAGCCATAAGAAGAAAGAGAAGGGTATATTCCCAAAGAGCAATCTTTTTCATACTTTGTATGGTGGAGAAGAGTATGCTCTGTAGTGTGTGCAAAATGGTGGAGAGATTCAAGTAGCTTTTTACATATTTATGTCTTAAGAGGATCAGTGGAATGATAAAGTAGGAAAAAAGTGGGGACAAGTGTTGACATTTGATCTTTCTGAATTGGTCTCATTATTTAGATTTGGCTAGGGAACTACACGAGTGTTTGGTGTAATTAAGTATCACACATAGAAAGGAAAATTTAAAAATTCAGACCTGTAGTGAAAAACGATCTCAACTCTGTTTCAAATGATGAAATAAAATCATACAGAAAAAAATATTTTGCAACATAGCTTAGATGTTTAATTGAACTGTCCGTGTGGGTTCCTGTACTAAGCAGGGAGCATAAAGAAGCATTGAACTGCAGTTCAGGTTTTTTAGTATTAGCAGCAACAGTATCATTGCGAAACAATGATATAGATATATGTATAAAGCAGCAAATGGAAATAGGTGATTTTGTTAATGGCATTGGGAAACTAGATTTTCATCATAGAGACCTAAAGGAAATCAATGCGTCAAATAAAATCTTGTACTTTTTGTTTGAATTTGGGAAATCATATGAATTTGTGATTTTTTTTCTCTTTCTAGAAAAATGAACATCTTTTAGCAGTTGCCTCAGAGTGGAACCATCCCACTGTCTGTTAGGAAGGGAGTGGATGGGCAACGTGGTCTGCCCATCTATACACTGGATTATTATTCAATAACCAGAAATGAACTTCTAGTCCACATAGTGACATGGATGGACCTCCAAGACACGTCACTCTGAAAGAAACCCAGCACTAAAGACACATAGCTCTTATTATCCCTACGTATTTGCACAAAGGGGTTGCCGTGTAACTCATAGTGATGAGTGCAGTGTATTCTGATCAGTGTCATCCCTTTCATCATCCTCATCCATCCTTCCCTTCCCGACTCCTCCCCTCACTCATCTTAATTTTGTAGGAGATACGTTGAGTTCTTGGCTGCATTCTCTCCTCTTCATTCGTCTTCCTCTTTCCCCCATCAAGTACCTGCTTCCTGGTGTTTATTATATTGAACTTGACTTTGCTTCCTAAGGAATGACAGACACTAAGTTCTCCCTTGAATCTGCCACATTTTGGTTAACGCTTGCATACCACCCAACACATTTACTTATAAAGGCCACATTTTGTATGACTGTAAACGGGATGTTCTAAGATAGAAAGTGGGAGACTAGTTGCCCAGGGTGGGAGATGGACATGGCTGGAAGCAAAGAAGCCATGGGGAAGTAGCTCTGATGACACTGGTGCTCTTTATCTTGGTAAGGGTCAAAGTGCAACGTTCATTATATTTCACAGGTGCATTTGATTGGTGGAACTTAGATCTTAACGAATATATTGATTTGACTGAAGGCAAGACAACTTGATGGGCAGGTTGATGACTGCATTCACCCATCTTGAGCTTTCATTCCACATCCAAGAGGGGAAGGTCGCCAGTCCACAGTGAACAAGTGGGCAAAGGATGGGGTCGCGGCCAGCAGAGATCAGTGGGTGATGTTTCCTCTTGATTCAGAATAAGCAATCTGAGAAAAAAAAGTTCAGATGAAGGATGAAGGCCCATGGGAAAACACACAGAAACAAGGGAAATGGAACCTCATGTTCAAAACCTATATATCTCTGAAAAAGGTTTCTTACCTGAATCCTAAGAAAATGTGGGCTAGCCATTTGTTTATGGAGCAGGATGAGGGGGCCCTTCGGGGAGACTGAGTCACCATCCATCTTTCCACTTTGAACATACCTGTGTCTTGGTAGAGCTGTGAAGGGCTTTGAGGATGGATTAAAGACTGTACATTTTTATCCTCTTGGCACTAGTTGTTTTTTTTTTTTTAAACTCTGGAGAGTAGGTGATCAGGCTGTGTAGCTTTGTTTGTGGTTGATCGACGGAGACTACCTGACTGTAGCAGGATGGCTTTGGGGAGGGAAAGATGGCAGAGCAGGTGGCAGTTGTTTGGATGAAAGATGCTTTGGTTCCGAACAGAAAGCATGGATAGGAAAGCTGGGCTGCATCTGAGAGCAATTTCTGAGGTGCTAACGAAGGAAATGGTGCATGTGTGGGAAGAGATGAGGCTGGAAGAAGAGCGAGGTGGAGGAATGGAGAGAGGGGAGGCAGAACGGTAAGATGAAGGTTTCTGACATGGCCAGTCTTGGTACATACAACTTCGTTAAGAAAGACTGGGATAACAAGAAGAGACAGGCCTGAAAGAAAAACCCACGCCACGATGCCTACTGGTTTAGAAACTCAAGTTTTGTTTGTCTGAGGCAAAGTCATGGGTTATGCGCTACTTGTATTATGTTAGGCTTTTACTAGTAATTCATTGTGTTTAGGGAGATATTATATAGACTCATGCAGATTCAAGTCTGTGTTATAGTAAGCCAGTTGGATCCAAGTCTGTATTACAATAAGCCATTCTTAAAAGACTTCTTCAGGATTTGCCAAAAAGTTCATTTCGCTTCATCAGCAGTTTGAGGATCATCTCGATGTAACACCACTCCCCAAAGTGACTTAACTTGCACATTTCTTAAATCTTTGGGTTTAGAATCACAAATTCATCTCTATAACCTGATCACTCATAAAACATGTTCAGTGCTTAGTATATGCAAGCCCGTTGTGCTAAGTGTTGAAAGAAAGACCAGATCTCTGAGAACTCTGTCTTGTGGGGAAATTTGTAACAGAAAAAAAAAACAAGGTATGACAGAGTTGTAATTTAAAATCTCTACTCCTAATGAGAAGGCATTAGGGGAGGGTAATCTTTGGGGAAGTAATTAGGTTTTATGAGAGCAGAGTCTTCATTAACAGGATTAGTGCCCTTACAAAAAGAGAAAAAAAACAACAACACAACACATCCATGCAAGGAAGTGGTCTCAACAGACACCTGCTCTGCTGGCGCTTAGATGCGTGTTGCTCAGGCTGTGGCAATGCATTCTTCTGACTGAGATGGGAAGTCCACGCTGCCCACCAGGGATGAAGGGAGACTCCAGGGCAAAAGCTGAGGCTGTGCGATGCACTGCTTTGATGATGTCATCTCGAAAGCTTCCTCTGCATCAAATGCCCATGCACGTAGGAGCACAGACTCTGTAAAGGACGGAGAAGGCTTCATCCTTGAGACCCAGTACCAGGAGCAACCACCTCTCTACTCATTAGTCAGATTCATTCTATTATCCTGGTGGAGGTGTGCAGATCCTGTCACTAAGTGGCGATTGAAGAAACCTCTTTAGTCTTTGTGATACAGGACACACCTCTTAATGGTGAGGTCCCTATTTGGAAAATCCGTGTCTTCGGGATGTGATCAGAGAGCCAATTTAGCCTTGATGTTATTTCATGGCAGTGAATGGAACGTAATGGGGATGATAATCTCACATAATTAGGGGGTCTTCACTGCATTTGGGGCCCTGTCTGAGTCAGACATGAGCTTCCTGTCTGAGCGTCCTTCTGTCACTCTGATGCGGGTCGTGGAACTGTGTTCCGCAGCCCTGTTAGGTTCTTTCTTTTTCCAAGAGAAGGTGCCACCCTGATTTAGTCTCAGGCCAAGCTTTAGTCGAAATTTCTCTTTACCTTGTAAGCTTAAAAAATGATAAGGCATTTTTCTCACTGACTATTTAGACAAACCTGGCAAAAACTTGGTGAGTAAGTATGGGATGAACTAGTTTTTTAATAGCTCTGCCATGTCTGCTTTAGAGTATCGATCCAAGGTGTACTGTTTTGGTAACTAATGTTATGATGTAAAAATTAAACAGTCCAAGCTGATTTTGGATACCAAATGTATGTGTTTTTTGGGGGTGAGGGGTTGTTTTTTTCTATTTTACCTTTACACACACCACTATTACCAACATCACCACTATCACCGCCAACAACAAAATTTCCAGGTCTCTGGATACCAACTGCATGTCCTACAATCTGTGGGTCTTCAATTCCATTCATTCCATCCCATCCCATCCCATTCTGTCCCGTTCTATTGCTTAGCACTAGGACTCTGCACAGATCTTGCAGGTCGGGTCGCAGCTCAGTTCTCCAGATTGCTTCCCCTGCAGATGTGATTTATAAGTCCGAAGTTTCCATGTATGCCTCTAGCCAACTGGTTTTTAAGTTAGGGAACTGGCATCCTTTCCCTCAGTGTGGATTAAGTCGCTGCAATGGCTCACGAAACCTCTCAGGGACTGCGCTTCCCACTGCAGGCCTGGGAGGAGGGCTGTGGCCAGCCGCCGCAGAGCACGCTTGGCCTGCGTTGTCCTTCCACTTACCCGGCAAGAAGTGGCCGGCAGGGGGTCAGGTGAAGCCCCTGGGATAATGCTGTGATGGCTGGGGAAGCTGCTGCTGCTTTTCTGAGGAAGAACTGTCAAATCCCCATGCCATGTACACAGGGATCCTCAGCATCTGAACTCTCTGAGTAGATTAAGGTCAGTGGATTACACTGTGTGTGGCTGCAGAACCCCCATCCTCGGGACTTCACCAGAGGCAAGCTGTTACTTTAGATTCCAGCAGGAGACGAACTGGCCTGTGCGTCAGCCATGCAGTGCTGGCCGAGCCGCTCTGTCCCTCAGCACTGAGGCCTGCCTGGAGCTGGTGCTGATGTGTTTCCACAGGTGTGAAGCCCCGAAGACCCCCAAGCGACACTGCTATCACTACAGTAAGGCCTGGAAACGCCTCTTGTTACCAGGCGGCCTCTGCCATTTCCTACTCCATAATGTTAAATCGGTGAAGACCAACTTGCCAGTCTAGATGTGTTCTGGAAGGTAGGAGTGGCCACAGTTTCGGTTTCATTTGATTTCACCGCATCGTCAGGTGTGGCTTAAGGAAAATTTCCAGGAATTAGCTAGCTAAGGAAAGGTGCCTGTTTCCAGTGACGAAGGTGATGATGATGATGATGGTGATGATAGTGGTAGTGATGATGGCGAGGAGGATGATGATGATGGTGACGGTGGTGATGGTGATGATTATGGCTATAATGACTCTGGCATCATTGGATAGAAGTAATGACATATGAACTGGTCATGTTATATCTATCCTTGAACTTAAAATCCACTAAAAGATGCCTGGTGAGTGTGTCAGTGTCATAAACACACATAGTTATAGAAACTTGCAGGTTGGGGCAGGTCTTTTCCTGCAAACGGATACCTTTGTGAGGTGTTTGAATGAGCCCATCCTGTCCCAAACTCCCCAACCTGTTGTGTGCACATGACTTGGCTGCCATTCGTAGTTTGATACTGCCCATTAGCATGGTAGACACAACCTTCTTTTCAAATGAACAAGGTGATTAGATTGTTTGATTCTGGAGGAATGGACCACAGACCAGACACATTTTAATGGTGTGGCAGGTGTCACGGCACATGCACAGTACATGGTAGAATATTCTGGAACTTGGAAAAAGGGAAAAAAAGATACCAGGGTACACACGTAGTACCATGAATGATAGTGAGTTTGGGGGCTTCCTCGTCTGTGATCTTGTAGAGTCAGAGGGCTCTGCATGACAAAGCTGCACTGAGAATTTCACTTAGATGTTCCCCACGTAGATCTCTAAGCAATCTAAGTAGATGTATGTGCGAAAAAGGAGGCCCAGAGATACCTAAGTAATTCGCTCAGGTAACACTGCCCCATACATGCTACATATATGTTATGTCACTCATGAGAATTCCCTGCCTTATAACCACTGTGTCACCCTGACTTTCTGATGGGAAAATATGGAATATTTGAGAATAGAGAACTCAAGAGGGAATGTGATAAACACAGGAGGGGAAGATTGGCCTTTACTGTGATAAAGCTGTCATGAGGGATGTCAATGAGCAAATTAGAGAACACAACAGATAAAGAGAAGACTTACGGCTGGAAATATCACACTTCAGCATTGGGATCTACTGAGCAAAGGTGAGGAGTCATTCTTGAGCATGTTGAGAGAAAAAGGGAGTGGTCAGGGAGGAGATGACACCTAGATGGGTAGCAAGATAGCAAGAAATGGATAGAAAAGAGCTGAGTGTGGCGATATGCACCTGTAATCCCAGCTACCTGTAATCCGAGGACTAGATAGGAGGATCACAGTCTAAGGTCAGCCCCAGACAAAAGTGTGAGACTCTATCTGGAAGATAACTAATGCAAAAGAGGCCTGGAGGAATAGCTTAATGGTAGAGTGCTTGCCACAAAAGCATGAGGCCCTACGTTCAAAGTCCAATACTGCCCTTTCCTCTCCTCTAGCCTCCCCCTCCAAAGAAAAGAGAAGATGAAAAGAAGTGGACAGGAAAGATGGGTCACGACTATGTCTAAAAGCAAGAGAAGATTGTGTTAGAGCCTCCACAGAGACTGATGCTTCTATTCATTTGTCTCCTGTTAGTGTTGTAAAACACCCAAGGCTGGACACTTTATAAAGAAAAAGAAGTTCATGGAAGTCATTGTTCTGGAAAGTTAAGGCATGGCAATGCCTTCAGCCAAGTCTTCGTGGAGATACGTATATCCGGAAGATGGCTAACGTGCTTCCTGTCCTCTTCCTGAGCTGAGCCGGGGCCACTGCTTTATTTCTTTGTTGTTCTGGACTGAGTGACTGGGCTGGGCACATGAGAGCCTTAGGGATGGAACTCGGTCCTCGAACTCTGGTTACATGTGTATGGTTTAAACACAGAGCAACATGCTTCTGCTTTCTCCTTCCCAAGAACCAGATTTTGTCCCTCTGGAGCATCTAGAATTCAGCGCTTAGCCTGAGATGTAATGGCAGAGGCTCAGTGGTGTACAGCAGAAGAGGAGAGATGCCTGACCACTCAAGAGCTGAAGAGGACAACAAAGAGCAAATGCATGGGGTCGCACTTGAACTTCAGAGTTCAGGTCTAGAGCTTGCTCACAAAGATCCATGGCTCCCACATGAATTTTATGTCAACCAGCGGCATTCCCTTCCCTGAAAACCCAGAGCAATCTTTTCAGTTGCACACTAAAGTACCCTGGTGGATAAACACAACCCAAGGGGTGTCCTGCAGGCCCTGCAGAGACAATGAACGCACACTTGGTGCTGATAGGGCTCTCCCCACTCTGCCTTCTATGGAGAGACGCTATGAACAACAACGCTTATGGACTTTTAATGTCTCACGGCAGTGGATGTAGATTAATTATACTGCATACTCGTGGACTCTAGCATCTTTTAATTTTATTTTAGCTGGTTTGAAAATGAGGCCCCCAGGGTGTGACACCATTTACAGAAGAGAAGGGAAAATATTAATCTTTCTGACTCTTGAAATGTGAACTTCCTTTTCTTAGGAGAAGAAGACTTGGGGGGGTTGCATTTTCGTTGATCATCTCTTTTCTTCCTGAGGACTGATGAGGTGTAATGGAAGTACTCCAGGGGATTTTGCAAATCTTATCTTGTAAGTGTTGACAGCACTTAATGAACTTATTCGACAGAACCAACTCCTGTCAGGAAGAAAATCTAATTGGATGCCACTAGAACAGACCAGATGATTCTGAATAATGAGTGCGTTGCACATATAGATTTAGACAATAAAAAGGAGCTTTAGACATTCCTGCAACACAGGTTTAGGTTTGGCTTCCCAGATGCTTTTTAGTGTTTATGGAGATTTATTTTTGGAGGAGGGATATTCTATGTATTTCTAAAACATTGGGCTAACATTTTATTTTTTTGTGTGAGCTAATGGTACCCAATTGAATTCCCTCAACTTTACCTGAAGGAGAACCAGGGTCTGAAATTGGAACATGATTATTAATGCCTTAACGAAACTCACTGTAGACTTTCCTATAATTGATTATAGACTTTCCTGGGTTTGCCTATTTTGTCTAAGTTGTGGCTATGAAAGGAAGGAAATTAGTCACATCCAAACCCATGAGGATTATCTGAAATAAAGAAAGAACCCACATGAACGAATTTGTCTGTCCTTAGAGATTAGCCAGGACTGAGCATGCAAGTCCTTCTGCAAAACACACTTGCTCTTTTGTATCTTTAATTTTTCTTTTTGGCAACAGAGCAGGCTATTCAGAACGGAGGCGATTCCAAGCTTCATGTACAGAATTCCTAGCACGCTCCACGCCATCCTGTCCACCTTGCTCAAGGAGAGACGAGATTAATGAAATCCGTGTGCAGAACAAAGGCAGAATTTTAGGCAGACATTTTATTATTACTTAAGTTAGAGTTTAAGTCTTTATAATCTGTTTGCAAAGTTGTGTGTATGCATAAGTCAAGCTGGCTTAAGGGGACATGAACTGGGGTGTGGGTGTGAGGTGGTGTCTGGGGCCGTTTTGGAGAATCTCCTGAGAGTAGCAAGAGAGGCTCTGGGCGGCTTCTCAGTCAGATGACTCTGGGTCGTGTCTCCCGCTATGAGATTTCTACGAGTAGCAGTGTAACAAAGCATGTGCTGAGCGATTTAGGCAAGGGGCATGCGGTCCCAGCTCCGTGCCGGCTCTGCGCTCCTCCACCCCAGCCCTGCGCTGGCATGGCCACTGGAGTTGTCACCGGCACAGACGGAAGCCTCCCCAGGGACTGTCTGACTTCAGTAGTTAGGTGTGGCCTGAAGTTCACCACGCAAGGCTGATACACAGTGGAGGACAAACTCTCTCAGCCCGTTCCCCTCCTGCTTCTCTCCTTGCTGATGTGGCTCCCTGGGGTATGGGAAGCAGCTGCCCCAGCCCTAGAGACCCTGGGACAGGTTGTGGGTCAGCTCGGGTTCGGTGACATCACCTTGACAACCTGAAAGTGGCTGAACCATGATCCTCAGAGCACAGGCTCCCGAGCGCTAGGATGACAGGCGTGAGCCTCCGGGGACCGGCTGGTGTGTGTCTTCCTAATTGCCAAGACCTCAGTGCTCGAGATGGCACTGGTGTGAGAGGATCTGTAACTTCTTTGAGAAAAGCGCCTGGGAACCAAGAGGAGAGAGGATCACCGGGGAGGGAGAATAGCAGGCAATCCCGTCTTCGGAGGCCTGGGGGGCTGGCACAGAACTGCTAAGCGGACACCATGATGGACAGTAATGGATCACCACGATGGACGCCATGTTCATTAAGGTGAAGGGGAGTGGAGGAGTCACACATGACAAATACGTTATTTATGAATGATTGAAAGACTGTACGGCCGACTATCAGCATGATCTCCCATACACCAAGGTAGTTAAACATCCATCTCTAGGGGAGGGGAGAGGAAAAGGGAGGATCGTGGAGGGAGGGGGAGCAGCCTGCTCTCCCACTCACAGTTTTGGTGTCTGGTTGCGCACGACCCTGTGTGTGCAGGTGTGTGCTTGGGTCCTTGGCTGGCATCGGAGAACAAGTCGTGCCTGACATCCCCTGACAGGCCTTAATGAAGAGATGTACACTGTCTAGGATGTACTTGAGGGGAGGCTGATGCTTGTGGTTTTGTATACGGTGATGGTAAATAACTAGCCCACTGATTGTTGTGGTCTGGCCTTTGCTGGGAATCCCGGACCACTGGAGACCCATTTAACCGAAATCACCAGCCTGTGCCTCACAACCTCCAAACACACAGGAGAGGGGAGCGGCCCACGGCCCACCCCGCCATCACGGTGTCCCTCTCCCCACCCAGGAAGGGCGAGGGAGCTGACAGGTCCTGTACTATCCGGGCTGCAGAGAACTGGCTACGTGTGTGTTGTCAGTCTGCCTTTTCCCTTTCCCCATGACTGCCTCTTGCAGAAGCTTCCATAAATGAGCCCAATGGGGAGGGAGGCTGACTGCTGAGACCCCCGTGGCCTGGGCCAGCCTCTCGCCTCACGCCCTGGGGGACAGCAGCTCCACATCCTGACAGGAGGTGCTCAACCAGAACCAGAGCCTCAAATTAAAACCCCAGCGCCAGGCTCTGCACCTCCGAGATCTACTTTGTGTTTTTCCTTTTTTTTTTTTTCCAACTAGTTTGGAGCTTATCTTCCTCGCTGGGTAAAGAACTTAGGAAGCAAGTGACATTTTGGACACAGACATCTCTGGGGAGAGCAATTGCCAAGCTGGAAGTGACCAGTTTTGAGGCAGAGGCGGATTCTCAGGATCCTTTTGGCCCATGTTTAGGAACACAATAGCATTGGATACCTTTATTTTGGAAATTTTAATTCAAGGTTTGCTGGGTAGGCGCTCTACCACTTGAACCATGGTCCCAGTGTTTTGGCCTTAATATATTTGATAAGTTTCTCTCTCTCTCTCTCCCTCTTAGAGGGCTGGGGCTGGCCTCAGACTGTGATCCTTTCATCTCTGTCTCTTGCTTAGCTTGGGTTAAAGGCATATACTACTGCACTTGGTCTAGGTTTGATGACTTTTTGACTTTGTATCTTGTAGCGATTTGGAATTAAGGTTTTTCTAGTGCTCACCACCTCTCTAGCACATTTAAAGGTCTATGGACCAAACAGTGAACACTGGGCTTTTCTTTGACACATCCAGGTATAGAAGAACGGACAATTCTCATTCTCAGAATGGATACTTCATCTATTTTAAAAAGCCTGAGATATGTCTTGCTTCAGACTATCAGCTACATATTTACTGTCAGTTCAAAAGCAAAGGTAGGGTGTCTTGATGTGAGCAAAAGGATTATTTTGATATTAGAAAAGATTCCCTGCCAGTGCCCTCCTCCTGCTCCCCAGCATCATCTGGGGAAATGTACTGCCCCTCATAGCAGACTAGTGATATCTTCATGCTGACCAGATGTTATTTCTGGGAGCCTTTGGTTGTGCCATGTTCTGCCTCTGGGTTCTGAATCAGTTTTGTGGTGATTCCACTTTTCCTTTGTGCTGGGCATCTAACTTTCCCCAGACACAAACTTCCTTTCAGATCTCCCATGCTTCCATACCCTCATACTGAACCAAGAGAGAAGTAAAGTTATTGGCATTTCACTGGATGTTTTGTGCCTTCTTTCCATGTTCAACTTCTCTTGCCATACAAGAAATGCAAATCAAGACAACATTAAGATACCACCTCACCCCAGTTAGAATGGCTAGAATCACGAAATCTAATAACAACAGACGCTGGAGGGGATGTGGACAGAAGGGAACCTGACTGCATTGTTGGTGGGAGTGTAAACTTGTTCAACCACTTTGGAAAGCAGTATGGAGGTTCCTCAAAAGACTCCACATAGAACTCCCCTATGATCCAGCAATCCCACTTTTGGAGATTTACCCGAATTATCTCCATCAGAAAGAATGACATTGCCCCATTTGTAGGAAATGGAAAAACTTGAAAAAAATTATATTAAGTAAGCCAGGCCCAAAGAAACATAGGTCCCATGGTTTTCCATATTTGTAACAACTAGTATAAGTCTAGGACAAACAGACAAGATCAAAAGCTATGTACATATGACCATATAAGATGATGCTAAGCGAAATGAACCCCGAGATAGGGACACAGGTGGTTTTATCTTTCTTGCTGTCATTTTTAATGTATTTATAATGTACCAAGTGATTTTTTTATTTCTTTTGTATGTTCTTCCCTCATGGTATAACCCTTGTTTCCACTGTATTTGATTTCGGTGCCCTGCATCTTGTAGATATGTTTTTCTAATTTGGGGAGGGGAAGGGAAATAACAACCTGCTGAAATAAGAAGAAAACCCCCCAGAAAACAAAGTCTCACATTGAAGAGGGTATTTCCCGTGAAGTCACGAGGATGATCCCTCAGCAGTGAGGTCCGTGCCTTCTTGCCATGGGAGAGAGACATCTGATCTCCCTCCGAAGGCATCGTCCCTGCCTGGCTTTAGACTTGAGAGCCTGCGGATCTCAGGCTTTTGGTCTCAGTTGAGTCCCTTTCCTGCAGAAGGGAAACTGTGGGTGGATCCCGGGGCTTTTCTAATCCCTGACTCATGGGCCGGTTCCCATGGGAACTCTCCCCACATGGACGTGTGTGTCTCATGGCTCTGCTCCTTCCAGACTCTTATTGTGGAACGAAGGCCGGGAAACTACTCTAAGAGTTCTTTCACCCTGAATCTCTTTTGTAAGAGACATCTGTGCATTGTGGAGGGAATGACACTGCATCAGAGCGTATTATTTCATAGCGAGCTCTAGTCCTGGTTCTCTTTAACATCCACCATGATTCCTGTGCATCTCTTAATCTCAAACACTGAGGATCCTGTCTACCTGAGTGGCATATATTGAATTTTAAGGCTATTAGACTTTCTTCTGCCCCCATATCCACGTTCTATTTGTTTTAACTCTCTGTGGAAGAAAATCTTCAGCAGCTGTCTCTTTATAAAACAGTGGTAGGAAGAGGGAATCATTTGGAGTAGTTTTAAGTTTTCTTTCACGTTAAATTTAGATTTGTGGTCAGCACACCATCAGTATTTTAGCATCTCTTTGAAAAGCTTCTTTCCATCCAACCACACACGCTGGGTCTGTTTGAGGTTCCTTCCTTACTGTTTCATAATGTTTGAGGACCCTGCAATGGTAAATGCCCATTGAAGCAGTGGGCTCACCCCGAGCTATGAGGTCATCAAAGAGAAGGACTGTCTGTGGACCATTAAGTCTGGCACATGGCCCAGCTTACAGATACAAGAAGGCCTCAGAAATGTAACCTGAACACTTAATAAATCCACTGACAATTCAGGTGCCACAGGTAAGCCCAAATTCCCACTCCTTTGATTCTCTTCTGTGTAAGGCTGCTTGGGCTACCCTAACAAAGTCACAGACAACCGACACTGATTTTATGACATTAACAGTGATGTCCAACAGAGTTCACCAATCTAAGATTATATAATGATTAGAAATACCTGGGTAGACTTTAACTGCCAGATAACTACATTTAACTTGGGCACAATTTTCACCCAATGACAGGAGAATTTAATTATATCACATAGGACTGTTATTCTGTCTTTATGGCCAATGGCAGCTATCTGGTTGTAGTGTGGTAAACATTGAGGTTTGAATGGTAGTTGAGGAATATATAGGAATAGAATGAATGTATTCTTTCCAAACTATTTTTAGAAGAAATGAGCCAGGTGCTACTGGCTCATTCCTGTTATCCTAGTGACTCAGGAGGCTGAGATCTGAGGATCAAGATTCAAAGCCAGCTTAGGCAGGATGGTCCGTGAGACTCTGATCTCCAATTAACCACCAAAAAGCCAGAAGTAGAGCTGTGGCTCAAGCAGTAGAGTGCTGGCCTTGGGTAAAATAACTAAGAGATAGTGCCCAGATCCTTTGTTAAAGCCCAAGTACTGGCACACACATGTGTGCTTGTACACACACATGCGTGTGCACACATGGAAAGGGGAGAGGATTGGGTATCGTGTTCTGGGAGTCTGGATTGGACTTGATTCCTCCTGTGTCAAGTGTTGAGTCAAGGAAGGCAAGGAAGGATTTCCCAGGAAGATTTCCATATAAAAACTCTGTGATCCGATATAACCTCTGTTTTCACCTTATTTGATGTTAGTGCCCTGCATCTTGTATATACTTTTTTTCTAATTTGGGGAGGGCAAGGGAAATAACAAAATGCTGAATTGAGGGTATAGGTTGACCCATTGTAACAATGAGATGTACAAGACACTATGTTAAAAACAAACTTTACAACTTGTGGGGGTGGAGGGGTGGGGGTGGGGAGGGAGGAGGTGTTGAGGGTGGGAGGGAAGGGATAGTAGAGGAAAAACAAAGGAGGGGGTAACAATGCTCAACAGGAAATGTACTCATTACCTTACTCATGTAACTGTAACCCCTCTGTACAGTATTTTTATAATTAAAAACATATAAAAAACCAAACCAAACAAACAAAAACCACTGTGATCAAGCCACAGATTAGGGGAGACTCTGTACAGACATGTGCCAACCACATGGAACTTGGGGCATCCTAGGGGAGAGGACTCTCTGAGGAAGTGCTTATGGTGATTTGCTGAGCTGACTTGAACTATTTATGTGGTCCCATGGGGAACCTGAACTGTTCTACCTGTGGGACTTCTGGTATACCCGGGTGAAGAGTAAATTAGTCTAATGCATAACAGAGCCTGTGAAAGTCAGGGGAGGGGGGTACTTCTGTCTTATGGGCAGGTGAAAAATTTATGTTCCTAGAGTCACATTTAGGAATGCATGCTCTAAGCTAAATGAATTGAAGTCTAGGTTGGCAGAATACACACACACACACACACACACACACACACACACACACACACACACACAGCGAAAATCCTATTAATAATTTGGTTTGTTTAATGGTTCATTTGATAATATATCATATAAACACTGGTCTGTTCTCATAAAAAAAGACCAAAAAAAAGCCCTAATATACTACAATTTGTAATATTTTCAAAGAAATGATGGAGGAAGGTCTGTATCTTTTTTTACAATATATAATATTACATATCACACATATCATATCCATGTAATATAGATATTATATATATTAGACAATCTTAGGGTTCTAACTCAGGGCCTTACTCTTGCCATGCAAGGGCTGTTGTAGCTGAGCTGTCATCCTTTCCCCCATTTCCCTGGCTGACCAAGAACCTTGATCTTCCTTCTCTCTGCCTTCGGGTTTACAGGTATGTACCACTCTCCCTGGACGCCTTTGCAGTGTTTTCTAATAGGGACATATTAGCTCAAATAGTCAATGAAAAGCCATTGTTTGAATTGGATAGTCTACCTTCAATGATAGCTTCTATGATGGTGGACTATTGTGCCTCTAGAAGAAAGCTGTCATGAAGATTTACAGAATACCATGGAAAATTGTTCCAAGTGAAAGTACAAACAGCATATTTATCCATAGGATAAACTAGAATATTCAGGCAAACTCTGAGTACTTCATCTCTGTAGGAGATAATTAAATTTTTTTCCCCCTATAGCTCCTTCAAAGCACAATAAAAAATAAACTTAAAAAATGTAAGTGAGGGGCTGGGAAGGTGGCTCAGTGGTAGAGTGCTTGCCTTGCATACCTGAGGCTCTGGGTTCGATTCCTCAGCACCACATAAGCCAAAAGAAAAAAGCCAGAAGTGGCACTGTGGCTCAAGTGGTAGAGCGCTAGCCTTGAGCTGAAGAGCTGAGGGACAGCGCCCAGGCCCAGAGTTCAGGCCCCACGACCGGACCCAAAAAAATATAGCTAGGTATGATGACACATGCCTGTAATGCCAGAATTCACGAGGCTGGGGTTGAGGATCATGGGAGTTGGAGGCCAGCCTGGAGCACACAGGAAGGTCTCAGAAAACCAAAACCCAAAACCAACCCAACAAGAACAAAATGATGGACAACATGGAGTCAAGTACCTCCCTGATAGGTATCTCTGAGCAGCCCATGGTGTCAGGCTGTCTCATCTCCAAACCAATAGTCCGTTGATAATGGCGGGATTCTATTTGAAGCAGCACTGTAGCAGAGTTTGTGACTACTGAGATGGAAATCTGAGCACTCTAAACAATTTATTTCCAAAGAAAGACGCAGAGAGGTTTTTAAACACACTCCATATAGCCTCTCCTGTGAATGGCAAAGACAGTGGATACCCACCTCTGTTCTTTGGGAGAAATCAATTAGCCCTGGACAAGTGTGGCCCTCCTTGGCCACCATAATTGCTGGAGGTAATGATGAGCTGGATAAAGCCTGGGAGTAAGTTGGGGGATCTGTGGAGCTTGGTGGTGACGGGCGGGTAGATGAATGATAGAAAGAGAAGTGAGCCCTCCAGCCAGGCATCTCAACCCCAGCACGATCAACCTTCCCAGCAGCGGGAACGGCCCTGGGCAGGGTCCTGGGTACCCCTTAGAGGTCACCTTCCACCCACTGGAAGCTGGGAGGGCCCTGACCTATGACCTCCTCTTTATGACAAACCAAAATGTCTCCAGTCACTCTCAGGGGGTCCCTATGGGGGACAAAATAATCATATCCTCTTCTGAGAACCCTTGTCTCCGCCAGTGACATTTCCTGCCTTTCCAGGGTCTTGCCTTTCAGGAGTTAAGTTTTCTCTCCTCAGAGCACAGATTGATACCTTGGTATCAGCTGTTCTCCCCTCTCAGCCTTTCTGAGTGTCTGCTATCCGATTACACATTGGTGAACCCCCCATCTTTAACCTGAGCTCGGAGAGGAAAAACAGCTTTTATCTTCTCTGTTACACTGTGGGGGCCCGGGAGGGCTTGAATATCCATGGCATGGCATGCAAATTTGAATTCTTTAATCACCTCCCAGTACCTGGTCAGGTTTCTGAGCGTCTCCTGCCCCTTCCCTTCTTGACTTTGGACCTTCGGGCACCCGGCACAAGCCTAGACAGATGTTACCCTTTCCTGCAGCCATGTCATCTTGGTTTTGACTAAAGAGAAGGTGAGGGATCTCCATCTTGGAGCTCAGAGGAAAGTAGAGACTTTATCTCTTCCATCTCTGACTGCCTATGGTAGGAATTCTTTTTTGTTGTTGTTACTTACCTACAACTTGCATTGTATCTTCCACATCTTCTTGAAAGAAATTAGTTGTGAGAACTTCCCTGTGATGATAATTTTCTTTATTTTTTTGAACCCTGGTGACATTAAAAATTAGGAAAAAAAAGCAAAATAGTTTGGTAAATTGGACAATAGAACAAGGCCAAGAGATTCATGTATTCTATGTAGCTGTCATCAAAACGAACTTGAGGTCTGGGTATTGGTGGCTTGGGCCTGTAATCCTGCATTGGAGGCTGAGACAGAGAGGATTGAGTATTGAGGTTTGAAAAGTGTTGAGATTCCTTCTAAAACCATAGCTGGATGAGGTGGCATGGTCTTGTGAACTCAGCTATGAAAAGAAGCTGAAAACAGGTGAATCTTTCTAGATATTCCCAGGATGGAAGTGGGATCCTATTTAAAGAATAACTAGTACACACACACACACACACACACACTCATACACACACACACACACACACACGACTGGAGGTTTGGCTTAATGATGAGTGACTACCTAACAAGTATGAAGCCCTAAGTTCAAACACCTAAAACACGAAGAATGGAAAGAAAAAAAAAGAGAAAAGAAAAGAAGGAGGAAAAAAATAAGGCTAGGTGTTAGTTGCTCATTCCTGTAATCATAGCTGTTCAGGAGGCTAAACTATGAGGATTATGATTTAAACCAGCCAGGGTAGAAAAGTCCACAAGACTCTTTTCTCCAATGAACCTGCAAAAAGCCAGAAGTAGAGCTATGGCGCAAGAGAAAAGTGCCAGTCATGAGAGAAAAAGGGACAGCGCCCAACCAAACCCCTGAATTTATGCCTCCATACTGGCACTGCAAACTAAACTAAAGTAGAACACAACACACTTTTGCCTCTGCTTTTCCTCTATGAACCTTCGTTGTGATATAGGAGCAGGTGCCGGTGGTAATCCCCCTGCTATAATGTGAATGGGTTGTTTGGAGCTAGTATCTAGAGTCAATTCATATCTGGGCAGATGGCTTTGCGTGTGGATGCAGCCATGATTTGTGTGGCTCCAGGTTTTTCTCACACCTAGTGGTTGCTCTGGGAGAAAACATTTGCAGTTTGTCCTTGGGTCTGGCCCTTTGCAGGATGTGTGAGAACACATGTAGAGTCTGGCCAGTCAGGACACAGAGAGCCTTCCCATCAGCCTCCAAACAAAAGATTTCTACATACAGTTCACATGCACGAGTACATTGGCGAAGTGCAAAGCTGAAGGCACCAGGGTAAAGACCAGAAACATACATTTGCATTTCAGTGTGAGGATTGTTTGTCCCCCTCCTGTCACTTTCCAGATTGAGAAATGGGTAAAGAAAGAAGAGAAGGAAGTGTTCCACCTAAAGTAGTGCATGAGTGGCAGGATTGACACCAGAACTTAACCGTACTTACTACCTGCCTCATGTTCCAGGCCCGGCCTCCTTTTGTTGGTGGTGATATGACGTCCCTCATTGCTTTACTTTATTTGGGTCTTCCTCAGATGTGTCTTCCTCATGGATGACCGTGTGCAATAGAAGGTCCTCTTGTTCTTTTCCTGGTCATCTTCCTTTCCATTAGAACACTTTTCTCTACCTAGTACAGCAGCTATTTATCAACTATAAGAGTGATAAAGTCATCTGCCCAGCCAGGTGTGACATTGTGCACTTGTAGTCTTAACTATTGGTTCCAGGCCAGCTGAGGCAAAAAGTTATCCAGACTCCAAATAATAAGTTGGGTGCTGTGGTTCCCATTTATGATCCAGCTATGTGGACAGAACATAGCTTGGGCTGGCTTTGAACCACGGTCCTCAGATCTTAGCCTCCTGAGTAGTTAGGATTACTGTGCATGGCGTGAAATCCTTTCTTCATGCTGGGGACATGGCTAAAATGTTAGAGTGATGGATTCTGAGTTCAAATCCCAATGCTACCAAATAAGATAAAATAAAATGATAAGGTTAAATAAAGTAATAAAGGTGTCTGCGAATCATAGCTGTTATGCCAGGAGACAAAGGCCTTTGCTTCCAAAGCCCTACCTACAAGGAACTTGGAGACAGGCAATAATTATGAGTAAATGGAAAACTCACAAGTGATCAAATAAATCTAAATAAAACAATCCAGCTCTACACCTGTTGGCATCCCCAGCGATGTGCAGTTCACTTTCCTTTTTCTTAAAGCCTTTTCTCCTGGATATTTCCAGGACATCCCACACTGCTGGTTTTGATCAAGTTCTTTGGCTGAGCAGAGCCAGCAGGAGATGGATGGGGTCTGTGCATACATGCACACACATGCACACACACGTCACAGTCCATGCCAGTGAGTGGCAGGCTGGCTGCAGAGGTGGCCGTGGTCTCAGATTAGAAGCCTTGCTGACATTGTCTTCATTTGTATAAGTTTATTCTGTGGCATTGGAGAAACAACAAAATTACTTGTGTGACCTTTTTTTTTTTTTTGTCAGAAACTACCCTCCTGATTAAAAGAGAAAGAGATGTTAAGAAATCGGCTTGTGATTGTAGAAGCTGGTTAAGTCCAAATTCTTCAGGATGGACAGGCAGTCTGGAAATTCAGACAAGAGCTGACACAATACTACAGCTCAAAGTCCAAAGGTCTTCTCCTAGGTGGATATCAACTGATTTTACCCCCAGTTAGCTCTTCACCTGATTGGATGAGGCCCACCCACAGGAAGGCAGAAGGCATATACATTCTCCAAGTTCATAGATTTAAATGTTAATCCCTGAACATTCTCCCAGAAATGTGCAGACTTGTGTTTGACCAGATGCCCAGGCACTATACCTCAGCCAAGCTGACACACACCAAATTAAACACCAAGCCTGGTTTAATTCCACTCCATCAAAAGTTAGCTCCCAGTCCCTGTAATCACCTCCTCTTCCACTGAAGGCTCTTGGAATGTCCTGTGGAGGGTTTCCAGACAGAGCAAATAAAATGACAGGACATCCCATTATTTTATCTCCCCCCCCCGCCCCCGTTCCGGAGCTGTTTTGCTCAAGGCTAGTGCTCTACTACTTGATCCACAGTTCCACTTCCAGCTTTTTGTGGTTATTGGAGATGAGAGTCTCACAGACTTTCCTGCTCAGGCTGTCTTTGAACCATGATCCTCAGATCTCAGCCTCCTGAGTAGCTAGGATGACAGGTGTGAAGGATACACTTATATCATGAGATTATCCACTGGTGATTTTCCCACTAAAATGGATTCAATTGTCCTGCTTTTATCTGGCAAAATCATCTAAGGGTTCTGGAAAAGGCTGTTTGTCACCATTCTACCTGAGATGCTCGTTTTCTCTTCCCAGATTTCAGACTGGGAGATGATCCTCACACTCCCTGAGCTCCCTCCCAGGGGCTCTGTCCTGACAGGAACCTCAGTATCCTTTGCCATCCACAGTGTGTGCTCTGAGGGGGACAACATGGCGCCTTCCTTAAGAACTCAGCCTAGGTCTTCATTCCTGCCCTCCATCAGCTCAGTTGACATCGCCACTAGATCATGTGACATTGCCACTGGGTCATGTGACATTGCCAGTCCCCCATTACCTGTCCTCCTTACCAAGCAGGCTTAGTATTATTATTATTATTAATGTTATTCTTATTTATGATTGGAACTTCACTTCATCCAGACCGGTGTTTTGGGATGCTACTGTCTAATAAAATTCTCCCAGAGCTACTCAGTGTAATTACTTCTCAACTTGCTCCTGCCTGGGCCTGCAGCTCAGCCTCTGGGTTTTCTTTATCTGTCTCAGAGTTGCCACTTACCAGCTGGCCTGCCTGCGACTTCAGCAGGGCTCTTTGTTCTGCTTTGTAGCTCTTCCTTTAGCGAAGGCCAGCCTGCCGCCTGCCTAGGCTGTCTTCCAGGGCCCACGCCTCCTTCCCGCCACCCTGGACACTTGTCCCTGTGACTTCTGACTTTGTCTTCTCCAGCGTCTGTCCCCCACATGCCGTGGTGTCTTTAAATGTTTGTTTTTCAAGCATATTATGATCAGAAAATGATTCAACAGTTGACTCAGACATTACCCTTCTGAACAAGGGTAGAGAAAGACTTTCATGGCTGAGAAACACCTCGACACAGTTTTCCAACATGCTTCCTTAAGAATCCCACAGAAGGATCTGGGAAACTGCCTCTTCTGGATGTGGTAATGTGCATGAGCTGCACCAGAAACAGAAGAGTAACCAAGGGAGCCAACATGATCAAAGGAGTCAGCAGCCTTGCCCAGCTATTAGTGGAGAAGGGATATTGTGTGTTTGCCCAAGCTGGCCTCTACCACTTCAGCCATGCCTCAGTCCTGCTAAACCATGGTTAGCAAGGATATATTGAAGTAAATTACTTAGTGAAGTAGCTAGAGTGAGCTTTCTGGAAGTGGCCCGGCCAAAACCTTAAAGTATCCTCCATTTACCTAGAATCCTCTGCCATCTAGCTATTATGTGGAAGTAATGAGAATCTCAAACCAGCTTTGAAGCACGGGTATTCATTCCTGACATACTGGTATTTTAGGAAGCTGTCTAAAACCCATCAACATGATGGCATCAATTCTTGTATGTGCACAAGGATGGAATCCTTTACAATAATTATGGCAAAGTTTGTGAAAAATGTTTAGTCACAAGTGAAAATACATGCAATACAGCTTTGTGATTCAAGTTTGTGCCTGAAGATACAATGAGAAATCCATTAATTTTCCCCCAGTAAGTATCTTTAAATAAGTTAATTATAGATGATCATTATGTTCCAAATTCTGAGCATTGTTTTCTTTTAGTGATCGTAAAATCATTTTGTTCCAAGGCTTTCTTTTCCTTAAAAAAAAATTAAGCCAGAGGAGGCAACAATGCTTGATAAGAAATGTACTCATTACCTTGCTCATGTGATTGTAATCCCTCTGTACAGTATTTTCACAATAAAAAACTTATTTGAAAAAAATTAAGCTTTGCCATGAAATATATCTGCCAATGGATGTGGTGAGAATCTTGTATTTTATCTTGGCCCAAGTCATTCCAGCTCTCTGGTGTGCTGTGTGGCTTTTCTAGAATTTTCATTTTCCTTGTAATGGTGGCTCAGTGACTCAAGGGTCCACATTTGTGCATCAATCAGAGATGGAGTCAGGAAATGCAGCTGTGAATCTTTGCATGTTTATATGTATGTAGCTCTTCATACAATTGCTTCTTGGCTCCATCAAGAAAGATTTTTCCAGGTTCAGTTTTCTAATTGGTCCTATCCTGAGAGCTGGCCCTTTGCTATGGCCATGGCTGATCCGATTTATTGTCATAAACCAAGGAAGAGGATATCATATGCATTATTTACATCATCACACATGTTATAGTCAAATCCCGAGTGTGATTACAAACAGAAAACAAAGTCTACTGACAGAAGAAAAAAAATTGACATAATGAAGTGATCATGGAAGGAAAGCATTAGTTATATACACAATAGGAGCGTATAAATTGTTTTTAAATTTTTATTTTTTATTGTCAAGATGATGAACAGAGCAGTTACAGTTATATGCATAAGGTAGTGAGTACATTTCTTATCCCTCATTTTTCTCCCACTTTTCCTCCCCCATCCCCTCCACCCTAAGTTGTACAGATCATTTCCAATATATTATCTTGTGAGTATCACTGTTGCATTGGTTTCCCCTTTGTCCTTTGGCTCACCATTTTGTTGTTCCCCCTTCCTTCCCTAGTTCAGATAAATGTATATACAATATGCAGGGTACTGAAATCAAATACAGTGACAACCAGGGATAAACCATAGGGGAAAAAACACAAAAGAAAAAAGAAATCACACAGTACATTAAAAACAACAATAACAAAGAAAAACCTCTTGTGTCCATATCTTGGAGTTCATTTCACTTAGCATCATCTTATATGGTCACATGTCTGTAGCTATTGAGTTATTCTGCTCATCTCCTAGGACTATCCTAGACATGTACTAATTAACACACATGAAGGAAACCACGGGATCTATGTTTTTTTGGGTCTGGCTTACTTTTCTTAATTTTTTTTAAGTACTGGAAAGATATAGAAGACAATTTAACTGCTGTTTTTAGGGTAGGAAGCTGTGTGTGGAATTATGTTTTAATATTTAAATGTTCTTTACACTTTAGCATGGGTTCATAGATGCCTTCCTATCTCTCTCCATGGCTCACGTTTTCTATCCTGAGTCAGGAGAGGAAGGCTGTTATTTGCACAATTCAGCAGAGTGGGTGGGATGAGGTAACAGGACAGGAAAATTATGAAGCTGATCTTGGGGGGGAAAAATTTCTGAGTGAAGACTAATTGATATACTACATACCAGAGTCCAAGCCCACCCACCTCAACGAATCAACACCTTACCCTGCCCCCATTTCCATGCAAATAATCTGATCTACTCTTCCTGTGTCTCCAGGGCTGCACAGGGAGGGAGGGGACCCCTAACGGAGCTCCCACTGTTGATCCAGTGTCTACCTTGTCAATGAACACTTTCAGAAAACTTCCCAGGGGTTCCATCAGGAGCAGTGCATCTGGGGTGCCCAGGGACCTAGAATTTTCTTGTCCTGGAAAATGAACAGAATCTACTTCACTATGCACAGGAAATAGTTTCAATAGTTGCTTTGTATTTTCTTTGTGCAGTCATAAAGGCAGCTGGGGGAGGAGTGTGTGTGTGTGTGTGTGTGTGTGTATTTATTTTCTCCTTGTTCTGGAAGCATCCTGACACTCTCCCTCTTGGACTCTGTCTTCTCCCATCCACCAGCCCACCACCTGGAGTCACATGACCCCCCCCCTTGATCCTCACAGTGTTAGCACATCACCCCAGGGCCCTGCTCACTGGGGCCCTGTTTCCTGGGAGGATGGGAGGTTAGCCTGGCAGTTCCCCCCCCCGTCCCCCCCCACTGAGGGCTTCCCCTCCCCCCCCCGCCCCCCGCCCTGGGGGTGGGACTGCTGGACGCCACGTTCTGTCTTGTATCTCCAAGAGAATTTAGCTCACTGGCACTCCGAGGAATTTTATAGGAAATCTTGTGTCGTGGGAATTTGGGGCCGCTGTTTCCTTTGGCGTGCTCAGCACGAGTTGCTTTTTCTGGATTTCGACTCTTCTCCCTTTTGGCACTTTCTACTTGGGTGGCAGGGTGTGCAGGAAGCTGGGACTCGAGTTAGACTTTCTGACATTTATACCTAAGTACACCTTTGGGTGTGTTTTTTTTTAAAGTTTTCATTCATTTTGTGCTTAAATTAACCAAGAAATAGCTTGACTGTACAAGTTTACCCCCCAGAGATAGTCTCAAATGAATTGCACAGTTTGACGTTAGGAGAAGGGTGTGTGCGTGAAGATATATCTTCATTCATGATACAATTGAGTGTATGCTTTATCCAAAAAGGGCAACCAAACACGGGTAAGCACAGGGGGAGAAAGGGGCTTTTGAGGGGTGCTGTGAAGTTCTCAGCCCCACACCTGCCTCCCCCTGAGGTGTTGGGGGGGGCTTGTTTCTCATTCTAGATGGACTTGATGACATTTCATGGCTGACTGGATTGGAACTCAGGACTCAAAGTGTCTCCAAATCATAGCCTTTCTAAAGGCCACAATGTCCTGGTGCCCTGGCCAAGGCCAAAGGGTTTACACAGGATCTGCTTCTCAGGAAACAATTCTTGGGGCTCCAGTCATTCCAGTTCCCTGCTGCAAAGGAAAGTCAAGGGGGCAGATGGGGGGGGGGAGGGTCCTCACGTCTGGTCCTTTGCGGGCCCTGGTCCCTGGTTGGTTTCTTTGTGACCTCAGCTTAGTTTGGTGATGCCAGCAGAGTTGGAGGGGGGCAGGCAATGTGGCAATGTGGTAGTGGGCATGAGAAGAAACTTTGAGCCTCTGCAAAAGCAGTTTGGGTGCCTGGGTGTGCCCCTCGCTCCCCCACGCAGTTTGTTTCTGCCTCTTGTTAGGTTGGCCAGGACCTCAGCTTCCCAGAGTGGCGTGGATGTGGCTTAGCCATTAATAGCTGCTGAGTTACTGGTGTGGGGAGAGCAGGGAAGGCTGCACTGGGGCTGGATTGCTCTCATCCAATTTTCTCCCTCTGGACCTCATAGGGTAGCTTTTCTCCAGTCCATCCATTTCTTTGCAAACGACATAATATCATTCTTCCTGATAGATGAGTAAAAATCTGTCTATTTATCTATCTATCTATCTATCTATCTATCTATCTATCTATCTATCTATCTATCTATCTATCTATCTATCTATCTATCATCTGCCTTTTTCTATTCATCTCACATTTTCTTCATCTATCTGTCCATTGTAGCACATCTGGTTGTTTTTGTAACTTGGCTATCATGAGTAGTGTAGCAGTGAACTTGTGAAGTAAGTCAGGCTCAGACAAAGGATGCATGTTTCTCTCATATGTGGAGCTTAGATCTAAGTGATAAATATCTGTGAAAACACATATAGGGTTCATATGCGCAGATAAACCAACATGCAAACTAAGGTATGGTGTATGTGTGGGAGAAGTCTAATGGTGTAACTTTGAACAACTAACTTACAGTTGAACAAAATGAATAACCAGAAAGCTGGAACATGTGTGGTTGAGTGGGTGGGGAAGTGGTGGAGGGGAAAGGGGGTAGACTTGTGGAGAGAGAAAGGGCAGGTGAATGCAGTCATAACATTCAAGGTGCACCTGTGAAAATGGAAGCAGGTAAACTGAGGGGAGGGCTGGGGTTGGGAGGGAGGAGGAGAACAATGGGGGGGGTGACACTGAGCAACATGTATTGTACTCAGAAATGACAGGTTGAACTGAAACCCTTCTGTACAACTGCCTATGATAACAAAAATAAGTAAATAGATAAAAAGTCACACTGAAGAAGAGTCTTGAAGATTCTTCTCAACCATTGCTCTTCAGGAGTTGCCCAGCTCGGTGGGGCTTCAGAAGCTGGAAGACTTGGGTTTGCACAATGGATTCTTCTTAATTTCCAGAGTGGAGCAAAAGCTGGGCATCCACTGGCCCACACCTGAGTGTGAGACCTCCTGTGGGGGTCCCTGCCTGGTGATAGAGTACTAGGCTCAAGCATTGTCCACTCTAGGGCCTTCCTACTTCCGGTGACAACTGAGTCCATCTTTGACAGTTTCCTCTTTCAAAGGCATTTCTCTCCAGATGGAGTTAAAGTCTGTCTCAATGTTTTACTTCCACGCAGGGACGTGTGTTTTCTGGGCTCCCTTTTATTTCCCTATGTAAGGAGTCTACCCGCCGGAAGCCTATCTATCAAGTGGCACAGGCCCTTGTGTGCACACTCCAGGGGCAACGTTCACCTACACTCTACCAGGCCTGGCCTGTGGCTAGGGTTGTGCAAGGATGTGGCCCTGGTTTGACATCGTGACCTCGCATTTCCTTCTGATTGTCTGATTTAATTCTCCATCCACACCGCTCTGTGTTGTACAGAGCTGTTCAGAAACTGCTGTGGAGTTTCGTGGTCTCTGCCTGACATGTGTTGGAGCAGATCAACCTCTTCTTACCCACCTGTAGTGGGGCTTAATTTCATTCCGGTTCACACAGCAAGGTAGAGTTTTACTGATCATTTTTGGCCATACAGGAGATGGGAATCTAATGCTATTTACGTTTTTCTTTGAGGATGTGTTATAGTTTTCCATGGTCCCACTAAAGCAAGAGTTGTATGCTTGCTGTCAGATGAGGTCTTTCTTTCTTTTTTGCGGGGGAGGGGTCCGGTTGTGGGGCCTGAACTCTGGGCCTGGGCGCTGTCCCTCAGCTCTTCAGCTCAAGGCTAGCGCTCTACCACTTGAGCCACAGTGCCACTTCCAGCTTTTTTTTTCTGCTTATGTGGTGCTGAGGAATCGAACCCAGGGCCTCAGGCATGCAAAGCAAGCACTCCCCCACTGAGTCACCTTCCCAGCCCCAGATGAAGTCTTTCTTACTGCCTGTCACACCCACTTCATTTTTATTATTAAGCATTTGCAAATGCTGTCCTGGAGAAAAAAAAAACCAACACACAAAAAACCAATGTGGGTAAACATTGTCCTAGGGGATTTCAGCATCTCATAAAGCTGACACTTTTACACCATGGTTGGACCATGGGAGGACGGAGAGTGAGAGGAAACGCCCTGAGCTGTGTACTGTGCGGAGAAGGAGTTTCACCTCTGATGATTTAGGAAGTCAGAGGGAACGTCCAATAGTGGCTAGTATCGAAAATGGGCAAGTGTGTGTGTGTGTGTGTGTGTGTGTGTGTGTGTGTGTGTGTGTGAGTGAACATGCCTTGTTTTCAAACACTTAAATAGGTACATTTGACTTTGCTGGCAAGCAAAGACAGGGCCAATTCAAGACTCAACAATTTTTATGAATAGCAGGCCAAAGCCGACATGGGCAACGATTCCCACACATCTTGGGTCAGTGAATTAATCAAAAGGACAATGCCCGGGAACTAGAGAAGGCCTATCTCCTTGCATGCATCTGCACATGCTGATGTGCAAACACAGAAGACTTTCTCTCATGATCTTAGCCCAAGATCTAGCCTTGGCCCATTCCTTTCATACAGCTCGAATGCAACAAGTGAGTTATAATTTGGGGGCCCTTGGGGACTGAACAAACGCCCCTGGCCATATAGGATGGAAACAAATAAGACAGCTGTGCACGTTCTCATCTGGAAGGCATCCCTTCCCTCCACAGTCTGTACAGAAGCCTGCAGCCTTTCTCCCCACTGCCCTCTGCATTTTTATTTCCCCACAGAGACCCAAAGATAAGCCTTAGGGCCTGAAAAGAAGCAGCATCATTTGGAATCTCTGCTCTGGCTGGTACCAGTCCAACATCTTGGGAAGCAAGAAATGCGCCAAGTTTGTCTCTCCTGGAATTTAGACATTTAATCAATGACACTTGCTTTGCCAACGTTGTAAAAGGCAAACAACTCTCCAAGTGCTTTTATTTTCCTCTGTAAAGAAATTCAAACGCTTCAGCTGAAGATCAAAATAGAAAGGTCTCAAATCTTTTGGAAAATAACTGTGCCCATGTGTACAGAGGCTGATCAAATATTAGAGCCACAGAAACAACGTGGCCCCAAAGATGTCACCTGGTCTCAAGCCCTAGATAAGTGTACATTCCTGATGATCTTTAAAAGGCGTATCCGACGTAAAACTTCTGCTCCCCCCCATTTGCTAACAGGAGTTGATACCTACACTAATTAAACTGTGACACCCATTATGCTATATGATGTGTGTTTGTGCCTGTATGAAATCTGGGTTTTTGTTTGTTTGTTTGCATTTTGGTGCCAGTAATGGGCTTCAACACAGGGTGTCACACTGGCATTTTTTTTCTCCCATCTGGAGCTCTACCACTTGAGCCATACCTCCACTTCCTGAAAGCTTTTTCACCAGGCATTTAGTATTTGTAATGTAAAAATCACATCGTGTTGTTGTAACATGCAAGATATCCTCCCAGATATGAGTTAGGTAGCCAGCCAGCACTGTGACTCGCACCCAGCAATGATACATTACTGGTATACTTAGCCCAGCGTATCCCCAGGGGATTGATTCCAGGACCTCATCAGATGCCCAAGTCTCATATAAAGTATCGTCTGTACATCATTGCACCTTCTCCCTTATACTCTAAACCATCTCTAGATGATGTGTAACCTCAAACGCAATGTAGCTGTGAGGTGAGGCTTAGCGAGCCTTCCCTTCAAAGGTAGGAACTCTTCACTCAGGGTCCTTGACTTCCCATTGCGGAATAAGAATTTCTGGACAAGTCACGATGGTGAGAAAACTTGGCAGAGCTTTATTGAGTAAGTAAACAAGCAGGGGCCATCAGACAAACAGACAAAAAGCAGACAAACAGAAGGGAGGGGTACACTAGTAGTGTGGGGGTGCTCTCATAGGGAGATAGAGAAAGACATAGAAAAGCAAGCACGCAGCAAGACACACACATGGAGAGAGGCACACACACAGACGCAGACAGACACATGCGGAGACAGGCTCACACACACACAGACATAGACCAAAAGAGAGACTCACAGAGAGACAGGGGCACACACAAGGAGAACCCAGAGAGGTGTACTTATATGGTAAAGGCAGGGGGTCTGGCTTTAAGGTTATGCAAAGCTAGGTGCTTTGTCTTTGCTCTAATCATACCTGGTGTTAATTCTTGGGGTGAGGAATGCATCTCTGAGAAGGAATGCATCCTGTTGTCTCTCTTTGAAGCAAAGATAGCATTTCTAAGTTTCTAAATACCATATTTCTGAGTTTCCTTTACTAGACCTCAGTTTCCTTAAGTTATCCTCTTTCATTTTCCCCTAGGATGACTTTGTTCCCTGAATCTTAAGGAAAGTACTTGAAAGAATAGCTCCTGTATTACTGTAGGCTGACTATCTCATTTTCCCTTCATCTATCCTGCTTTATATATATATATATACACACACACACACACACACAATATAAATAGTTGCTATACTGTATTTCTTAGAAAATGATGACAAAAATCCATACTTATTCAGGATTGAAAAATTCTTTTTCCAAATTTGATTTTTGGTTGGTATATGGTTGAAGCTAATGATAGTGAGATGAAGGTTCAGAGTGCAGAGATACTCTATGTTAAAAACTTTTTTATATATAGGTCTCTGGGTTTATTGGGACTAAAACAAGACCTCAGGCAAGCAGAGGAAGAAGATGTAGCTCAGCACATGAAAGGTTAATCACAGGCAGGCTTTGAGCTAGGAAATAGCTGGGGCCCTGAGCTCTCACCTCCCAGGACCTAGTGGGATTGCTAGGTAAAGGCTATGTGTGGACAGTGTTGGACGGGAGGGGGGCATTGGCCCCATGTGCAGCTGGACAAGGCAACTACTTTCTCTCTTGGACTAGGAATGAATCAAAGCAGGGACTCTGCTCATTATTCTTATGTTCACTGGAATGGAATCCAGGCTGTAACTTTACTACCAGCTCCAGGCAAGAAAAAGTAAAACAGGGATGTGGTAGAGGAAGAGGAGAGATGGAATGAATACCTACCTACTGCTTGCCTGGATTCCTGTGAGAATTCTGAGACCAGCAGAGGGAAGAGTGGCATGCAACCTAGGAAGCCCGAGCTTGTTGTGGCTTAGAAATGGGAGTGGAAGTCTTTCTGGAAATTCAGAGAGATTTTTTCCAGGTATAAAAATACAAGTGGCACAGCTGAGTACTCATGCATTGCCCCTGCCATCCTGGCTACTCAGGAGGCAGAGATCTTAGGATCCCAGTTTGAATCCAGCCTGGGCAGAAGAATCTGTGAGTCTCTTAGTTCTAACTAACCAGCAAAAAGCTGCAAGTGAAGGTAAGACTCAATTGGTAGAGTGGCACCCTTGAGCACAAAAGCTAAGCGAGAGTGTAAGGCCCTGAGTTCAAGATCCAGAACTGGCACATGAAAAAATAATAGAAGAATATTTTAATCTCTAATGTAAAAGATAGACTTTTGCAATCTGTGGATTGAAAATCAAGCCTAATAGTGTTGCAGTTTATAAGCTTACCAGAACGCAATTGGACAATTGCTTCCCACGAGAGACGAGAGCAAAGATGCACAGTCCTGGGGTCTGTCTCTCATGTTCACTGTTTGTCTCAGTGGGAGCCACTTGCATTCTCCCTTTAATCCCTGGTCCTGCAGGTGTCTGGGATGTTAGGATGGACATCCATAGCACAGAAGGCCCACTTGCAAATCAGTCTTTGTTGCCACCTTAAATGTGCCATGTCATCCAGGCCCCGTGGAAAGAGCCTTTCCAGGACTATCCATCATGCTTTTGTATCAAACCTCCCATGAAGACAGGCGGACTGGGAGCTGCATCCTGCTTGCTGCTGAGGTTTTGCAATGTCTCTGCAGAGAGACTTCATTCGTGGGCGTGAAAGGATCGGGAAATGTGGGAAGTTTGTTTTGGAAAGAGTGTGTGTATCCTGGCTATGACTGAAAATCGGTACCTGGAGTGTTGGTGTGTGGCTCACACGGGGGTCAGTGCTCTTGGCATTTAAAGAGGCCTGCTGATGGAGTGGCTGGGGCAAGGGGCAGCTAGTCACCCCAGAACTGAGAGTGGAGCGAGGCCTTCCTAGTCCGGTGAGAGAGCTGCGTTTCAAGCGTCCCCACGAATGGCTTAGGGGAGGTGATTTTAGGCTGAAGAATGAATTTGGTGAATGTCAGTTTTGGGGCATGGACAGGGCTCTGCTGGCAACAAGTGTCCTCACGGCTCACAGACACGGGTTCAGATCTGTATGGAAAATGCATGTCCACCAAGATCCAGACTAGACACGAATACAGATTGTGTCCAAGGAAAAGAGTTTCACAGTTGGGTCAGTGGCTCATGCCTGTGATCCTAGCTGATACTAAGAAGGCTGAGATCTAGGGACTGAAATTGGAAAAAAAAATCACCTGTCTCCAGGTAACTAGCAAAATGTTGGAAGTGGGAAGTGTGGCTTAAGTGGTAGAGTGCCAACCTGGAGTGGAGAAACTGAGCCAGAGCATGAGGTCCTGAGTTCAAGCTCAAATACCAGAACAAAAATAAAGGAAAGAAAGAAGGAAGGAAAGAAAGGGAATATGGAAAGGAGAAGAAGGAAGGAAAAAAAGAATGGAAACGAAGGAAAGAATGGAAATGAAGGAAGGAAAGAAAGGAAAGTAAAGGAAAAGGAAGAAAGGAAGGAAGGAAGGAAGGAAGGAAGGAAGGAAGGAAGGAAGGAAGAAGGAAGGAAGAGATTCCATACATCTCTCTGGACAAGGCCTGGAGGAGTTGGATTTATCCAACTGAGTTCCTGTGTCTCACACACTGTGTGTTTAGCTGAGGGCTGAGCCACAACCCTGGCAGCTGTTCCCCTTCTCTGTGATGCTGAGACCAAAGACATTTGGTCTACAAGGAAGGGAGACAAACAGGAAACCCTCACCCCTCCCAAGCTGGCTGGAAACCGGAAGTAGCTCAGGCTCTCATGGCTGCTCCTTTCTTTCCCTTCCCGACCCCCCTCCCCGGCCCCCTTCTGCCCCACAGCTTTGTTTTTGTGGGTATAACAAGACCAGGGGGGGGGAGGGAGAATGAACTCTCATATATCATGACTCCAAAAAAGAGGAGACAAAAGGATAATGGCAATTGAACACATTTTGTGTTCTGGCAGTTTCTTATAAAACTAAACAGTCTTACCAAGAGATCTGGTTATAGTGCTCCTTGGAATAATATTTACCCAAATGAGCTGAAAGCTTATGTCCACAAAAAACAAACAACCACCACCACCAACACCAAAAAAAAAAAACAACAACCAAAAAACCCAACAAAACCCTATACACAAAATTTGTAACATCCAAGATGTCCTTCAATGAATACATGGATAAACAGACTGTAGTATATCTTGTAGTAGATCCACTCATGCAGTACTAAATATTCTTTTTATTATTGAATAATATTCAGACGCTATCAAGTCATGAAAAGACATAGAGGAAATTAAATACACATTGCTATGTCAAAAAAGCCAACCATAAAGGTCTGAATAATGTATGCTAGTAAGTCTGTCAGTTTCTAGAAAACACAAAACTATGGAAGCTATAAAAAGTTCAGTGGTTAGACAAGCGGATGGCTCACCTCTATAATCCTGAGGATCTTGCTTCAGAGCTAGCTAGGGCAGGAAAGTCTGTGAGATTGCGTATATCCAATTAACCACCAAAAAGCTGGAGCCAAAAAAGTGAAGTTGTGGCTTAAGGGGTAGAATACTAGCTTTGAGTGAAAAAGCTAAGGGATAGCACCCAGGCCCTGAGTTCACATCCCAATACGGGTACATACACAGAATATGTTCAGTGATAACCAGGGGTTGTGAGGCAAGAGTGAGTGAAAGCTGAGCCAACAGAGCAGAGAGCATTTTGTGGGCAGGGACATTACTGTGTAAGACCCTGAGACACTGTAGGGGGTATGCCGGACAGTGTGCGTTTATCATAGCCTGGAGAATGCTCCCACCAAGAGAGACACCTAATGTAGACTTCAGTTAACCGTAGTATATCAACATTGGTTTTGTTATAACAAATGTACCAAAATAAGGAGATAGTAATGATAAAAGAGATTAGGAGTGTGCAAGGGAGTCTGAGAATTGTTTGCGTTTTCTCTTCAAATTTTTGAGCCCTGAAATGTGCTGTCAATTTAAAGACTGCCTTTTGGGATGCGGAGGCAGGTAACACTGCTCTGCTCTCTTTTGCTGGATTGGATGAGGGCAAGGTGTTCTGTGTATGGGGAGGAGGGCTGAGTAGAGAGCAGGTTACAAACCTCTTCTAGTCCAGATTCCCCTGCAGTGCAGATTCAAGAGGCTTTGATTTTGGGTAAAATGTCAGTGGAGTGCATTGAAGAAATTCCACGCAAAGCAATAATTCAGTAGCCATTCCATTTTCCAGCTCTTCCCATAGTTAATTTGCTTCTCACAATAATCTTTTTATAATGTCAAGATGAGTGAGATGAAGGGTAAACAAAGGAGGAGGCTGCAATGCTTGGTAAAAATGTATGCATTATCCTGCCCATGTAATTGTAACCCCTGTGTACAGTATGTTCACAAATAAAATAAAATAAATAAATAAAAATAAAAATTAAAAAAAGAGTGAGAAAAAACTTTTTTCAAATCATAATCAAAACTTTTTTTTGTAGTCTGTTAAACATCTACTGTGAATACTAAATAACTTTGGTGCCAGAAAAGATGCAAAGAAATTTATCCTAAGATAGTTATAATTGTCTTTTTTTTAAAGTTTAAATAGGATCAAGTAGAAACCCACTCTTGGAAAAACTATTATTGTTCATCAATGTAAAATTTGCCATCTTTCAAATTTGTAAGTCAGTTTAACTGCTTGATGCTAAAAATGACTGGGCTCATTCATTCATCTATAGATTCATTTTTTCTTGCATATTGATGTCCTCCACCCCAATTAGTAAAACTGAATGCCTGTTTTTGCCCCCTGTACAGTTTAAACATTTTGGGAGTGGTCAATATTAAATGTTAGGGGACACACTGCTGTTAAACTTGGGACATGCATTGTCTACACCTGCCTTGTGGGCTTGTGCTCTGACTGGATGAAGGACTAAGAATAAGAGAGGAGTCAGGCTGAGCATCTTGAGAAGGAACAGCAAAGGAAATTGAGAGGTTCTGTAATGATTTTGAACACCATGTATGTTTAGAAAAAGAATATAAAAAAATCTGCTATGGTTTGAATGTAGTTTACAGGTTGGGATCTTCTCAGCTGTCAGTGCCACGAGATGGTAGATCTTCAAGAAGTAGACCCCAGTGCAAGGCATGTAGGTGATTGGATCATGTCCTTAAAGGGATTAACATCCTGCTTCTGAACTCAAGCCTGCCCTGCCCCCACTTCCTTGCCAAGTGACCTCTTCACCTCACACGTGGTCTTGTGCCCTTGGGAGTCCTCTGGTGAGAAGAAGTTCACCAGAGCTAGCCAAATGCCACACTTGTCCTTATCTCTTTTCTTTCTAAAGCCTTTTGTCTAGGCTATTTTCTTTGACTAGTAGAATAATACAACCAGATTAATAATTTTTATATTGACTAAGGTCAAAATGCTAGTAGTTTGGGTATATTAGATCAAGAATATGTTGTTTCTTCTTTTCTATTAAAAACAATGTATGAAAAATGATTCCTAGGGAAGCACAGACTAAATGGCCAAACAACACAAGTGTTGTTTTCTCCCAGTCCCAGAGGTCAGAAATCCAAGTTCAAGGTGACTTCAGTCCCATCTCTGAGGTCTGAGCAGTAACATTTTAACTGAGGAACTAGGGAGGAGACATTGAAGCCTGGAGATCAACCACTCTGTGCCCCACTGGCACCTGGGTACAGATGGCCCCTTCCCCCTGGGACTGTGGTAGTTCTGGAATTTGATTTTCTTCACTTCCTTGGTGACCTTAGATGCTGCCCAAGCATCTAAGAGAACTTGCAGATGCTGAGAACTTGCAGACCCGGCGTCTGTGCTGCTGTAGGAGCATTGTAGCTGGTGTCAGTCTGAAGGCCCCTGTCTCCCCTAGAGACAGTGTCTGTGCTCGCCATTCTCCAGTTTCCTTGGTGCTGTGCTGTGGCAGGCTCCTTGGGGCTCTAGCTCATTCCTTCTGAGACTGACTCTCGCCTGTTCCCTTGCCCATTCTTATTGAAGAAGGACACAGTGAGGTCAAATGAATTGGGGCCTTGATACCCTCAAACTTGTGAGAAATGAACATGGCCTAAGTACGTGGGTAGGAAGTCTCATGACTCAGGTTCATGTCCAGTCCCAGGAGTCTGTCATGCCAGCTTAGGGCCTGGTTTTCTTCCCACTGATTCCATTCCAGATCCCCTTCAGGACCAAGACAAGCTAGGGCCATACTTCAAGATGCATTTCTATGGTCCACCTCTGACGTTAGCAGCAGCTGTATCAGGGTACCCAGCAGGGTTACATTCTCTTAGTAACTCTCTTTCTCTACTCATTGTATTGTCACATGGAGTGGGCAGAAGAGGAGAAGAGAGCCCATCTCTCTCTTCTTCTTCTTCTTTTTTTTTTTTTTGGACAGTATTGGGGCTTGAACTCTGGGCCTGGGTGCTGTCCCTCAGCTCTTCAGCCCAAGGCAAGTGCTCTACAACTTGAGCCACAGTGCCACTTCTGGTTTTCTGGTGGTTAGTTGGAAATATGAGTCTTACAGACTTTCCGTCTCCGGGCTGGCTTTGAACTGTGATCCTCGGATCTCAGCCTCCTGAGTAGGTAGGATTACAGGTGTGAGCCACTGGTGCCTGGCTCTCTCTTCTATACTGATAATATCAGTAATGATATTATCAGAAATCTCCTCCAATGTTTGGATGTAACTTTCATTTACTTCCCAAATGGCCATCTCTAATGACTATTACTGAGTTAGTAATTCTTCAGTGTAAGAATCTGGGGCCATATGTGAACAATGAAACACTCAAAAGTGCTTATTTGAAAGCTGTCCAGGTTTCAGCCTGATTTCTGCCTTTACTTTCCATACATTGTGAGTCTAACTCCTCTGGGGAACCTGGCTCTAGGTCTTCCTAACTGCATCACCCTTAACCTGTGTCTTTACCTTTCTGGGTTTCAACTGCTCACTGACAAAGGAGTAGAATAATACTGCCATGATAAGCACTGTGTGTGGGGACCACCCCCCTCAGCCCTTCCCCAAAATGAAGCGTGTACTTCAACTGCACAATTTCACACACATTCTGGCAATGTGTCTGTGTTATGTGTAGTGTCCCAACGTGGAATGTGTTGGGAGAACAATCCATTAAAGAAGAGGAAAAAAATCAATAGCACAATTAGGAATCATCCTCTAATGACACCAGCTGCCATCAAGGCCACTGCTTCCAAAGCTCTCTCGGATAGTGTGTGCTGCTGGCCACTAGAGCCAGCCTCCCCTTCTTCCCAGGGCGCCAAGGCCTCTTAGCACACCGTGGAAATGGTAATGTAGCAGAGGTAAGGTGGAAATATCCGGTCTTAATCAACAATGCAACGTAATGGTTTATTAAGAGATTAAAAAATAGAATCCTCCCTCCCCCACAGTATAACCCCTGCTTTCACTATATTTGATGTCAGTATAACTTGTGGAGGAGATGGGGAAAAACCAGTTGTTTAAGGATACAGGTGGATCTGATGCAACAATGAGAAGTACAAGTTGTCATGTCCAAAACGAGCTTTACAACGTCGGTGCGGGGGGGGGGGGAAGGGGGTGGGGGGAGGGGGGAAGGAGAAGGATTGGGATGGGGGGGAGGGGGGAGGCTGGGAAGGGATGGGAAGGGTAAACAAAGGAGGAGGCTGCAATGCTTGGTAAGAAATGTACGCATTATCCTGCCCCCTCTGTACAGTATGTTCACAAATAAAATAAAATTAAATTAAAAAAAATAGAATCCTTCTCTCCCCACTGAACTGCATCCATCTATGCATAGCTCTCCTATTGGTTTTTTCTTCTTTTTGATCTTTTTTTTTTCCCTCAGAGAAAGATTGGAAAGCATCATGGAAAAGCTCCTTTTTTGCTACAGCATGAAGTAGGAGGAACATTACGGAGATTCCTTGAGGGATTCTTCATTGGGAGTGGCTTCTGTATGATATTCATAGTTCTCCAGTGATAAAAATTGTTCTGCCTTTGATTACAATTATTCCTTGAGCTTATGTGTTCATTGGTTCCTTCACGAACCACTTACCCAGTGTCTGCTCTGGGTTAGAGCTCATGGGAAGAAACTCTTAGGGTCATTACCAATAAGAGATTTTTTTTGACCTTATATAGGTCATTTCCCCCAGGTTAAAGGCCAGTCTCAGGATGAGTCTTGAGCACATTTCTTTAAAGTCATTTGAAATTTAAGATGTTATTTTAGTTCTGTTCCCAGGTAACAGAAGATCAAAAATTTAAGCTTCTTGCAGTGGAAATGTTCCCTGTTAATTTTTCGTGCAATTAAAACGTGTGCATTTTTGACTGAAATGGGATACACTGGAGATGGAGAAGCGATTTGAGAATCCTGGTTTGATTCTTTCATGAAGTAACCCCAGAGCCTTTCTCCCACATGAGAGAGATTGGGACTGAGCATTTAGCTTTCCCTTTAGCCTTTCTTCTTGGTTCCCTGACATCACTCAGATACCGAGGGACAAGTGATAACTTTTTAAATGGCTCATAGAGACTAACCACCCGGGCCCTGCCCCCAGTACATATACACACTTCTCTTCTTCTTCCTCTCCATCTCATGTTCTCAAGGGGGAAAAGCACTTAAAAGTCCATCTTTCAGGGGTTCAGCCCACATGCCCCTTTCCCATTTTCTAATACTCCAGAGAGTATTAGAAAGCACTGGAATGGAATAAATAGAGTATGTCTGCCTCTGCCCTTATTTCTGACTTCTTGCCTTTTGGTTCCTATTTGTCACTGGAGTGGTGCAGCAACTAATTCTAGAACTTGCTGAGAAAGAACATGAAGACTGAAGGAACTTACCTGTCCACTGTATGTCCTAACCACTCTCTTACCCAGACTTTGCCAAAGAAGCCAACTGGTGGGATGTATTTAGAAAGCCAGGGTTATTAGGCCATTTGTTGCCATGACAACCCTGGGTCATCAGCCATGGGGGAAGTCAAACTGGAAAGGGCAGGCTCCCAATTGGGTTTTGATTTACATGTGCCAATGGTTGGTCATCTTGCCTTTGCTACAGATTGAGAAGAGCTTATCATGATAATTCAGGAAGCCAGGTCAGTAAATAAATAAGAGCAAATGAATCTAAGGCTTGACAAATGACAAATGCTCCCCACTGAGGTCAGGCATGCATACTAGTGCTCGCTCAGAATGATAGTACTGTTCATGGGATGGTTTAAGTGTTCTCCCCTCATGGTTTTCATGCGTTAACCATCACTAGGGAGAGGATGTAGGAGGCTCTGGCTGTCCATTACTGGACAGGTCCTTGAGTTGCATTTAGTCTAATTAGGTTTGTTTGCATTTTCACGGTAGCTTTATCCAACTTGATGCAGAGTGTGAAAGAAACATTTTAGTTTATTCACTGGTGGGAGATTCAGGGGGGTTCTTGCCTCTCAATTTGCTTTTCTATGGAGATGGTGACTTCAATGCAAACTGAAATTTTAAGTGTTACAATACCTGAAGTTTGAAAGGAGTTTTTTTTAATTTGTCAGTCCTGGGGCTTGAACTCCGGGCTTGGGCACTGTTCCTGTTCTCTTCAGCTCAAGGCAAGCACTCTACTGCTTGAGCCACAGCGCCACTTCTGTTTTTCTGTTGGTTTATTAGAGATAAGAGTCTCACACACTTTCCTGCCCGGGCTGGCTTTGAACCTTGATCCTCAGATCTCAGCCTCCTGTGTAGCTAAGATGACAAGCATGAGCCACTGGTGCCTGGCAAGGAATTTTTTTTTAAATCATGTATATCATGTGTTTCTGCTAACAACTTTCAGCTTGTCTTATTTCCATTTTAATAACTCAACTGCCAACAACCCATTTGATTATTTGATAACCAATGTCAATTCGTATTTCACAAAAGGACAACTTCCTGCTCTCCTTTCTAGTCTTCTCTTATGTTTCCTCCCAAAAGTCAACGGAAGTTGTAAGAATTCTTTGGTGGATCTATCTGAGTCCTTGAATGCTTCTGGGGTAGCCAGTCGGATCCAGATTTCCTTCTACTCTCCTGGGCTGAAGCTGGGCTTTTGGTGGAACCACCACAAGGAAAAGGAAAGGGAAAATAATCCAGATAGGAAGATTTGGTAGCATTTGCTTCTGGCTACATGTGTTCAAAAGAAGAGCATTTTACTAGACTAGTCTTTTTGCCTCCTGTGCTTTGCATCGTACAGTCTCTCGCAAGCATGGCTTCCTGAAGCGGATAGCACAGCCATCATAGCTCATTAGGTTGCTGAGGAAGGGAACCGAGACAGGAAAGGATTTGGATCTGTAAAGTGAGAGCGTGAGGGTGTGAATACATGCACACACACACACACACACACACACACACACACACACACACAGTGCAATGGAAATATGATGTGGACAAGACCAACAGCAGTTGTAGGTAGAAGACAAGAGCCGGTGGAAGCCTCTGACTTAGACTGGAGATGTAAGGCGAGAGGGATTGACTTCTAGGAAAACATCCACAGGAATGAGAAAAGCAAAATCGAGGGCCCAGATGGAGTGTCATCTACTGAAATGTTATGTCTTGTGGAAAAGAGGGAGGAAAGCATAATTATGACCAGTGGTAGAGTCAGGAGCAAGTGGCTCACACCTATAATCCTAGTTACTCGGGAGGTTGAGATCTGTGGATCATGGTTCAAAACCAGACTGAGCAGACAAATCCAAGAGACTCTTATCTCTAATTAACCAGCAAAAAGCCAGAAGTGAGTGGAGGTGTGGCTCAAGTGGTAGAGCTCAAATGTGCTCAGAATGTGAGCGGTACACCAGTACAATCAGTGTTAGAAAGCTAGGAATGAGGAGACTGTAATGCCTTGTGGGTTTTGGTTAAGAGAGAGGTAGGGTCTTCCCAGGGGTGCTGGGGCCAGGGATAGGGTATTAAAGGGAGGTAGGGTAGGAGGAGGCAAGGAAATGATACCAGGCAGATGAAACAAAGAAGATATCATAATAAATAAAAACACCAATGGAAAATCACCTCCTAAGAATCCTGGCTTGTTTTTATTTTTATTTTCCTATTAAAACAAACATGAGACATGGCAGATGAGCTTGTCCAGGCCATGAAATGAATTAGGGCCCCCATTCTGAACTCCCTCTCACCAGCTCTCACACTATCATTTCACTCAGAATGACACGTGAAGACACGTCAAATCTCTCGAGTGTGACGCATTCTAAACTCACTACCTGGAGCTAGCGTTGCACGTGGACTGAAACTGGAAACACACAATGTGCAGTGAAAAACTAATCATATGGGTCTAATTATTAGACAAGTTTTATTTTTGTTATTTGTTTTTACAGTGGTTACATACCCTATGTAATACTTCTGGCACTATCGATTTTTTTTAAAACATAGGGAACAAATGCTCCAAAATTTGTCTTTTAACTATGACGTTCTTTTTCTAACACTCCCGGTCTAGTTCCACCATGTGCTATTTGGACACTTGCAAGTGTCCTGGGGGCATGGTGACCCCGCCACCCCTCCCTCTTTTCTATTAGTAGCAAGTTAATTCTATAGAAGCTTTTGACTCAACTACCCTTGACCTATTCCAGGAAATGCATTATTAAGGAGCCAGCAGATAACAAATCTCCAGCTTTGGAAGAATTGCTTCTGGAAACTGCAGGGCACGAGATAAGGTTTTCTCTGTTGGGAGCTGACTTTATCCAACCACACACACACACACACACACACACACACACACACACACACACACACACGTGGGTGATGTAGTGGGCTCTGAGTAAGCTTTGTACACACGACTGATAAACTCTGCACTGAATTAATTAAGAATTCTATTGCTTTAAGAGCTTTAATTCTATTGCTTTAAGAATTATATTGCCCAAAGACCATTGGGTACTACAGTGATTTATTTTGGGCCTACCAAAAAAATGGGACTATGTAAATTTTTTAATGGAAGTTCTCTGGTCTTACTGAATCATCTTCAGAGTCATTGGTATTTGTGATATACACACACATATCGTAATAAATATGGGATTGCTGGTTCTCAGAGGTGCAAGGATTCTCTCCTAAGCATATTGCTAAACTGTGCTCCTGGCTTTGGCGTTTAGAGGGCGATTTAACAACGGTTTTGTCATTTGTTTAGAGATGTCAGAGTAGGACCCTTTTCCAGGAAACTCACCTATAAAGGTGCATGGACTGTGTTTATCTTTGACACTTGCTAAGCAGACACTGCCACTTAAGCCATACTTCCAGTCCTGCTTTGCCATGTCTCTTGCACAGCTTTTTGTCCCAGAGCTAGCCTTGGATCATAACCTTCTTGCTCTCCACTTCTTGAGTTGCTGAGATAACAAGCATGTGCCAATATGCCTAGCTGTTTGCTTTTGGAAAACACATTCTACCATTGCTATTCTTGAGTTTAGTCCAAGTGTAGTGTTCTGTCTCTTCTTGGGATTCATTTCATCTAAAGACTTACATTTCTTGTCAATTCTAAATTTTTTCTCACTGTCTCTCCAACTTGACTCTTCCTTCATTCTTTTTGCTCTGTCTGAAATTCCTGATTCACGCTTGCTATACTCATTCTTCCCACTGTGTCTCTTGTGACTATCAATCTGCTTTCATTCTGACCATTCTGCATAATTTCTTCAGTGTTGACTTTCATGTCACTAGTTTCATTTCCAGTGTTGTCTAATTCTTAGTTTCAGCGTCTGGAAGTTCGATTTGGTTATTGTTGGAGTGCACTTATTCCTTTGTTCATGAAATGTTATATTTTCTTATAAATAAGATTCTTTTCTTATTTTAATTTTATTTACTCATTCTTTCCTAGCTTATTTTAATGGCTTGTACTTATAGTATTCCTCTGATATCCCCCCAGCTGTGTTTTGAAATCACATATTTATGTTTTGAGTTTGCTTATGCTAGATCATTTGTTGATGCATTTGAAAATTCCTTTCTTTTTTTGTGCTGGTAATAGGTCTTGAACTCAGGCCTTAATCTCTTTCTTGGCTTTTTTTTTTCACTCAAGGCTGATGCGCTATTACTTGAGCCATACTTCCAGTTCCTATTTTAAAGTTCTTTCTTGTGCACTCATTTTTAGTAAGAACAACTTACTATCCAGCCTGAGTTAAGGAAATCTCTGTGGTGTTGCTTTGTACTTGTTAATGCTAAGTATACCAGCATCTCGCCAGACTGGGAAAAACTTATGTTCCATTGTTCTTCTGTGGATTAGTATCCCACAGAGGTTATAGAAATGGTCTCTCAACCTATACCTCTTACTAGCTAAAGTTTTAATTTTTCTTGCCTTTTTCTTTTTCTTTTGTCGGTTGTGGGGCCTGAACTCTGGGCCTGGGCGCTGTCCCTCAGCTCTTCAGCTCAAGGCGAGTGCTCTACCACTTGAGCCACAGCACTGCTTCCAAGCTTTAATTTTTCATGGAGGCTTTTTACCCTCCATGAAGATATCTGAGCATAGATAACTTCCTTGCAATCTTGACTTGGTGGTTAGGGGCGAACTGGAGTGGGGGCATTGGATCATTCTGGGCCTAGGCAAATGCTTTAGCAGCAATACTCTATATCCAGTGAGCAAAAACAAAAAAAAAATCCTGGTATTTAAAGCCTGGGTGTCTCCATGAAATGTCACCATCTTCTCCTTCCCACAGCTCTTTTCTCTCCCTCCCTTAGTAAGACAACCAGTTTCGGTTTCAGATGTTGATTTCAATTCCCTCTTCATTTCTGGAAACGTTGATTTGACTTTCTGTTTTGTGTGTAGATTTACATCCTGACTTTATATTGCTATTTTATCTAGCACTTTGATTGCTTTATTACATCAGGCTTTCCACAGTGTCTTGGCATTTTATGGTGCCAGATCTAGAATTAGCTGAGAGTATTCTAATGGCAATTTTTGGGTGAAGATTGGGTTTAAGGTTTTTGCACATTGTCAGCTCTGGGCTCATTACAAGACCATTGTTAGTGAAATATCTCTTTTAACAGTGTCACCTTTTGGTGGCACCCAAGAGGGTCCTGACTATCATTCATTCTGCCCTCTGGGATGTCACTTCCCAGATTTGTGTTTGTGGAAAATAGTATTGAAAAATACTATGTTGTGTTTATATACTTCTGGAAAGTTATGGGTTAAACCAATTTAAACAAGTCTCTGTTCTGCCAGACTTCTCAGAAAAGAAGAGGAAGGCAGCTGCCTTTAGCATCACTCCTGAATAAAAGAGGAAGTAGGAAAAATTGTGTCTTAGTATGCACAGAGGTTGGGGAAGATAGAGCAAGATCTAGAAGGTCTGAACTTCTCCAGTTCAATACAGAAAGGAGTAGCAGAGATTGCCTTTCTTTCTTTGTATTTTTTCTTTCTTGTTTTTCTTTTTTTGGTGCCAGACCCGTGGTTTGAACTCAGGTCCTGGGTGCTGTCTCTGAGCTTTTTTGCTCAAGGATAGTGCTCTACCACACTCCACTTCTGGTGTTTGGTAGTCAAATGGAGATAAGATTCTCATGGACTTTCCTGCCTAGGCTGGCCTTGAGCTATGATCCTCAGATCTCAAACTCCTGAGCAGCTAGGATAATAAACATGAGCTACAGTGCCTGGCTCAGAGACTGTTTTTTCAAGGCTATCCTATCATTCAATTCCAAGCATGTGCCTAGATTTCATTTTTTAGTTGCATTTTCAATTTTTTATTATCTTAAAGTAGTTGTACAAAGGAGTTGCTACTTCAGAGGCAGTTTTGTTTTAAATCTATATGTAGTTTAAGTAAGGGACTCTATAATAATCATGGTGATCATTGCTAACAACATCATTGCTCCATTTTGATTTGTGGTTCAGCTCCAGTAGAATAATACACAAGAGAAGAAAAAGCCAAAGAAGTGTCTATTATTTCAGTCGCCTGGATGAGCATCTTTAGGAGGGTGGCTGACCTCCATTGGTTACTAACTGCTTTCCAGACACTGTAGAGTCTGTAAACCTCCCAATGATTGTGCCACCCTAGCCAGAGCTAGCCATTGTGCAGATGAAGCACCGTCCCCGAGCACGATTTCTGTCTCTAAAGTTTCATTTAATTGGCTTGTGTGTGTGTGTGTGTGTGTGTGTGTGTGCATGTGCTAGTACCTCGGTTTGAACGCAGGGCCTGGGTGTACTTCCTAATGTTTCTCACTCAAAGTTGACACTCCAGCACTTGAGCCACATCCTGTTTCCAGGTTTTGGCTGGCTAACTGGAGATACAAGTCTCAATGTTTACCTGTCTAGGCTGCCAAAACCTCCCATTTCAGACTCCTGTGTAGTTAGGATTACAGGCCACAGCCACCAGCACCCTAGCTTTTAACTGGCTTTTTTTTTATACTACTTACAGTTTTGATAATAGAGTGCTGCCTTCCTAGGCTGTAATTTCTGTTAGGTATCTTTAGTTGAGTGCCAGGTGGAGCTGTGGTGTAATTCTGATGTCCTGGTAGACTACTCTGAGATGTGGGTGAGACGCTCAGTCCTCTGAGGCCCCAGTAAGATGCTCAGTCCTCTCGGGGGTAGGAGCACTTGATTCTGGATCTTTGGCCTGGTCTGTCAGTGAAGTAAACTGTGGGAGCTCACCATGAGCTATAAAGGGCCAGGCAAACCCTAACCTGATGTTATGGCTAGTGGAGAGTAGTTTGGATGGCTTTTTACCTTTGCGGTGAATCTGGCGGGGAGGTCACAAGCTGGGCAGGGGATGGTCACCTGGTGTCCAGGAGGGAAGTGGCTGCAGACTCTGTCAGCAGGTTGATCGTGACCCCTTCTTTGTCTGTCACAGGTCCCACACCACAGGGAATGGACTCATCCCTGGATGTGGGTGATCATAGTTTAGTTTGTTTATTGATTTATTTGCTCATAGAACGTAGCTGTACAAAGGGGTTGCAATTCAACATGTCAGTTTATCAAAGCGACACATCTCTCTTTCTCTCTCTCTTTGTGTGTTTTAAATTAAGTAGTTATACCAAGGGCTTTCAATTCCAGAAGTCAGCTTACAAGGACAATGTCAGCTTTCCATCGTTCTCCTCCATCTCTCCCAAACCCACCCATCCTCTCAATTTTCCTAGTTCCATTTTGACAGATGTAAGTTGAATACGTTCACTGCATTCCCCTTTTCCCTCTTCTCCTGACCTCAACACCCCCCTTCCCCATTGCCCACATAGTTTTTAAAGTAAATGTTAATTTATTTTATCCCAAAATGTTTTGATGAGAGTTTGTGAGTCAACAGAACAGCACGTCCCGGGGCATGGATCTCTAAAAATTATCTTACTCCTATCGGACCATCTCAAGATTCTTTACCATTTTTTTTAAGATGTATTTTTGAAGAGGTATATAGTCCTTCACTCTGCTCAGACCAGGCAACCCAAACAAGTCTGCTTGTCCTAAATCTGTCTTAACAACTCAAGTAATAAATATTTCTGTATTTGTTTTTGGAGCCCATCTGGGTCCTCAGACATGTTTGATTTAGGCTTAGTTCCCTCAGAACAAATGATGGCCACATTTCCTTTTCCTCTGCCACTATCGTGTTTTTCCAAGAACGCGGGCTCTCCTCTCTCCCAGTCTTAACTTGTCTGCTTCTGTGGGAAGTGTATGTCCTGTGTCAACAAAACAGACAGGGTCATGAAAAAAAAGGACAAATTCTGCCCTGCATAATGTTCTTGTTTTATTCATTTACTCTGGGGTCCAGACACACAGACATCTATCCAGTGATTACGCTGGATAGCCATGGGTGAGACAGGCAGACTTTGCTGTTGTTGGTTCTTTTGTTTTGTTTTCTGGTTCTGGGGCTTGAACTCCAGGCCTGGGTACTGTCCATAAGCTTTTGTGCGCAAGTCTAGGGCTCTACCACTTGAGCCACTTCAGCACTTCTGGATTTACTGAGTAGTTTATTAGAGATAAGAGTCTCACAGACTTTCTTGCCTGGGCTGGCTTCCAACAGGGATCTTCAGGTTTCAGCCTCCTGGATAGCTAGGATTTACAGATGTTAGCCGCCTTTTTCTAGTGACTTTGTGCTTTCATGGTGCGTACAATTTAGCAAAGATAGCAAGACGATAAATACTTGAGTCATTTTTTCTTTGTTAGTAAATCTTCTATGTTCTTTGGAAGAACTGGAGGATATAACTGAGTTTTTTTTTTTTAATGCTAGCAGGGCCTTGTACTCTTGTTTAGCTTTTCCACTCAGGGCTAACACTCTACCACCTGAGCCATACCTCTACTTTCAGCTTTTTGCTAGTTAACTGGAGATAAGAGTCTCATAGATTTGTCTGCCTGGACTAGCTTGGACCCAGGACTCCCAGATCTCAGTCTCTGGAGTAGCTAGGATTATGGGGGCACACCCCCAGCATCCAGCTAATGTAAGTGTGTGTTGGGGGCCTGTTCATCAAAGTTGGACCACTTAAGATGTGGAGAATGGCTCCACTGGGAAGACCTATGGCTGTTTCATGGGAAGAAGAATGAGCTGAGCTATGTGAATGGCAGCTCTGGGTGAACCGGAAGCACAAAGTGTTACTTTCATGTCCATGAAGCACTGATGATGGTGAAAGGTCTAGAGAAGGGGAGCTATCGTAGACCTCGTCAGGGGCTGTGTTGGAAATCACGTTGCCGGGCTTGTGAGAAGGGTATGAGGCCTCCGGCTTTCTTATTTGGGTCTCTCTGCATCCTTGTTCCTCCATTAAAGCAGTGTTAAATATGCCTTGAGCTTCATCTAGTTTCGACACTTTACTTCCTTTAACATTTGCCACAGCTGGACCTTGCATTTTGACTTTCTTCGAAGTGTTTGCTTCCCCCCACCTCTCACGACATTTTCCATTTTTACCTATGATGATCTGTCTCTTCCTGTCCTAGCTAGAAACATGGTGCCAGGATTGGGCAATCCTCTCGTCCTTTTTCTTGGTAAAGTCTAGGGAAAAAGAACATCACCCCAACCCATGTATTAGTTCTGCAACATTTTCTTTTCTGCCACTGTTTAGTTTTGTTCATTTTTTTTTGAGGGAGGGAATGTAATCCATTCACTTAAAAATTAATATATTTATTCCAAGTCTTATTTGCATTGTAGCAATTCCTGTTAAGTTTTATGTATTTACTTGTGATTTTTTTTATCTTTTTACGAAGGAGGTGCCACAAAATGAAGTGGCTTATGAATGCAGTGCATCTAGACCAGTGTCCCCCCTTATCACCCTCCTCACCCCCACTGCATTTTACCCCTCCCGTCCCTTCCTTACTTTTGTAGCATGTACAGTGAATCCTTACAACGAAGTAATAAAAAATACATGGATCACACACCACTTTTGGCTTTCATTTGTAGATAAACTGGCTGGGGGGTAAATGTAGTACTGTCTAAAGTTGTGTCTAATGTTCTGATCATTTTGGTGGCATTAATTTCCTGCTTAAAAGTAGTAAGTCACAAGGGTAATTAATTGAAAAAAATTTAAGAGTGGAATGAATGAACTGAAGCGTGTAAAAATGACACCGGAGGGACACACCGTAGCCTCGGACAGCGGAGCTCTGTGGCCCGTTTTATTTTACTTTTGGTGTAAAGGAGAAAGGTCTGCACTGGGCATTTTCTGTCTAGGAGGCAGCGAGCAAGACAAGCGTGGTGGGAAGTGTGTGTGGGGACAGAACAGCTCTGGTCACACCCCCAACACCGTGTGGTGACTGACTAAGGCCGAGAACACCAGTGCTCATCACATGTCACTGAAGTCACCCAGCACCCTGACGTCCTCAAAGAGGCTTGGGAAGTTCCTCACATTTCAGAAAGAAAAACAACCCTGTCTGTGTCTGAAAAGCCAACCAATTTCAGTCTCCGTGGCTGGTCTGCTCCTCTGTCTCCCTGGAGGGCTTTGTCATAGGCAGAGGAGTTTCTTCAGCTACAAATATCACAAGGGGCCTTTGGATAGCCGGGCATTCCACCCGAGAGCCCCAGCGAAACAGACCTCTGCTCTGTCTTAGCATTTTTAGTGCAGTACATCCTGACAATGCAAGTTAAGGAATAAGTAACTTTTCTTTTTTTGCCCAGCTATTAAATTTCTAGAAGTTTCTAGTAGAAACAGGTCAAACATAAATCTCACCTAAGGTTGCATGTTGTTGTTTTCAGTTAAAGTATTTCAACTCAGTTTTACTAGAGTACACATACATAGTGTCAATTTTCCACTTGTTACAAGAAGTATAAATACCCAAATTTGGGGGGGGGTGAAATCACAAATTGCACTTGATAAACAACTTGAATTTATAGATATGAATATGCGTAGTGTATAAGTGAACCATTATATTTGGATTAACTTTTTAAAAATTTTTGTTGAAGTAGAATAGGAAAATTATTTCATATTGGTTGGAGTTCTTCTAGCAAGGTCTTAGAATTCAAGAGTATTAGAAATATAAGGTGCAATACGCTTATTATTATTTTTCCTACATGCATTCAAATTCTCAGGCTTTTTTTTCTTTTGTAATGCTAAACCTCAATAATGCCCATTTTAGGTACATTTTAGTGAATAAAAATCTCCCATGTATTCTGAGATCCTTCCATTTCCAGAGAGCCTCTCTAGCCTTTAGTTCTCATTGGACAGCCAGGCCAAGGGCTCCAGCGGGCTGGTTTTCTGGCTGCAGAGAGGCAGGCTCGGTCGGCCTGTGAGTGCACATGCCAGGCAGATAGTGTTGAGGACAGGAAAAGTCTGTTCAGCCCACCTGCACATCTTCAGAAGTTGTGCAATGCAGGGACCTGCACAAACCGACTTCCCATCCTGACTTCTAGGAAATGTTTTTTGCTCTCAGCGGAATGAGACTTTATGATCTCAGCCCCTCTCTCTTCCTCTTTCTCTTCCCCAACTGCCTTTTCCCTCTGCACGGGCTCACTGGAGGCTGACACCCCCCAAACCCTTCGCACGGCATCTGGAGATGACTTGTGCGGCCCTTCTCACCCTCCCATGCTGCAAGCCTGTGAGGTTCCACTTGGAGGGGTCATGTGTATAGGTGCCCCCCCCAACCAAAGGATAGGCGCCTTTCCAGTGCCTTCCTTGTGGGCAGAGGGCACAGAAGTGTAGGTGCTGTGGGGAGGGAGGGCAGTGTTCACTTGTCACACTGAACGTTGGCCTCAAAGTAGCTGGAGGTGTGGGGAAAGCATTGCTTCTCCATGGACAAATGGATTCACTCCTTTTCTACCCTCAGGATGATCAGCGCCTGTGTCTGGTACTTAGATAGGAGAAACGAGGAGTAGAGAAGGAATAAAAGGATGTTAAGACTCAGAGTTGTGGGGCTGGGAAGGTGGCTCAGTGGTAGAGCGCTTGCCTTGTATGCATGAGGCCCTGGGTTTGATTCCTCAGCACCACATAAGCAAAAAGAAAAAAGCCAGAAGTGGCGCTGTGGCTCAAGTGGTAGAGCGCTAGCCTTGAGCTGAAGAGCTGAGGGATAGCACCCAGGCCCAGAGTTCAAGCCCCGTGACTGATAAAAAAAGAAAAAAGAAATAAAATGATATTGTTTATGTTTCTGTGAAGAAATTATTAAGCATTGCACTTCTATTTTGGAAAAAATGTGTAAGAGAAAGAAAGAGAGACCAGAGAGAACATGGGAAAGATAAAGCAGAATAGTCACAGGGGGACCACAGAAGAAATTTGGAACTTTTAATCCTTGTTTTAATTGTGGTAAAGGAATTGCTTTGAAGTACATGCACACACACACACACACACACACACAAACATCAATTTCAAATTTAAAATATATACAAACTTCACCTATTGATTGACTTAACTTGGTTTTCTTCTCCTTTTTGCCTCCTCCTCCTCCTGCTCCTGCTGGTCCTGTTGCTGGTATTGGAGTTGAGCACAGGGCCTTCCACTCATTCAGCTTGCTTGTTTGGCTGGTGCTCTACCCCTTGAGCCATATGTCCAGCTGGCTATTTTAGATATGGAGTCTAGCAGACTTTTCTGCCTTTGTTGGCTTTGAATTGGGAAACTTCAGATCTCAGTCCTCTGAGTAGCCAGGATTACATGAGTGAGCAACTGATGCCTGGATTGACTTAGGTTCAGAGAGTGTAGAGTTAGCAAAGTCCCAGCTTAGAGACAGAAGATATGCCAACGGGCAGCAATGCTTTCCCACGCAGTGGGATGCTCAGCGACAGACACTACGATAAATGGCTGGAGGAATCCATGTTGGATAAGCGTTCTCTTCCTGTAGTGATAATGATAGCTAGTATTTATTGAGCACCTAGTACTTACTAAGCAGCTGGTATGAATGGTTTCTCTTAAACCTTGCAACATGCCTAATAAGTAAGTACTAGGACCTTCTTTGACTTAACGATGAAGAAAATAGAAGGGTAGCGGGGTTCATTACCTTGCGCTGGTGGAGTCTGCTGCAAAGACATTTCTCATCTCAGTTTGGCCATTTGCAGGAAGCCAAGGCTTTCATTGTCCTTGGTGATGGCTTTTCTATTGGCACCAGATGATGGCACATGTCTTCTATAGAAGAAGTTAGTTTTCTGCAGACATACCCATCGCCGCCATTGTTGAGCCAGCAAGCCGCTCAGCGCTTCTGTGAGTGACCCGTGGAAAGCCGTCCTTGCTGTTTTGTATGTCATCTCTCTACACCAAAAAGATTAGAGTGGCCGAAAAACTGATCACAGAGAGTGTGAGAACTAGAAAGACTCTGCTCCCATGCAAAGGAGATTTTGTGTTGTTAAATGTCATGCGTCATGTAGAAGGAGAAACCTTGTCCCAGGGTTCAGGGCCCATATGCTAGCAGGTTCCACCCACATGCCGGCCCCCAGGTGATCACCTTTATTACAGAGCCCTATTCCATTCACTACGAATCCCAGGAACTGCAGAGCAATGGGAAGAGATCCTAGCTCATGACACCCAACTCTTGGCTTTGTTCTTATCGTTCACTCTGGGTGGAAGTTCTGTGGCGATTGTCCTGTGGAGACAGTGCAAGCTGTCCCTGGAGTTTGGCCAGCCTCTTTATGGATGTGTGAGCAGTTTGTAGATGGGTCAGCACTGGCTCTCGGAGGACCTCTGGCTCGGGGGCTGATGGGCGGCTGTTTAATGCAGGCTCCTGTGCTCTGTTCCCACCCACTGAATCAGCACGGCAGGGAACAAGCCTGGAAGCATGAACCCCAAGTGACTCAACTCAAAGGAGTCTTTGCACTGTTTCCAAAGGAACTCTCCAGGTTTTCTAGCTTATAGAGACCCACATTTTGGTTCATTATAACATAAAATGTGTTTCTGGCTGAGTGCTCCTGAGGAGGGGTCCATGTCAGGACCGTGAGCATCTGTCACTAACTTCCTGCCATGAGTAAGAACCAGTCTTTTCCTATGCACATTGAAAGCAGAGATGAAACAAGAATCCCCCCCCCAAAAAAAGATGGAAGTTGCTCATTGGCTTTACCCAGTTACACTTAGCTTTCATTTTTTCTAGTTCTGTGGGCTTTTTGCAGTGGGAGAGAGGACCATTGCCATAGTATTTTCCTGGAAACAAGTTGCTCTGACTCCCTTTCACAGAGTATTTGACTCAGGGATACTTATTTCAAACTTTTCAAAAATAATCTTTTGTACAGATCTGGAATTTGCAGACTCCTAAGGAACTTACAGTGCTTACAAAGCCTTAAATGTTTGTAATTCCTTGAAGGCCATCCGGGGAGCTTTGATAATGCAAGGCAGGGCAGCCCTGGCTTTGTGGGAAATTTCAACCAGGATGCGTCAGTAGCCTACAAGGAGATAGAGTGATTAAAAACAGAAATAGAAATATTTATTTTATTCACTTAGCAGAAAGAAATACAACCTCTGCAAATGTCTGGTATTTTAATGGGAAGAATATGGAGCTTGGAAATTAGAAGATGGCTAACAACTTATATTCAAGAGATAGTTCACATTGTCTAGATGAAGAGATTTCTGCCACCATTTCAGGGCAAATTATGCAAGGCTGTTGAGATTTCTTTGATTCCCTGTTGGAGGGGCTACCCCCTCACCAACAGCTACTCTGATACTTGGGGACCAAAGCTGTGACCATATACGTCAGGATAGCTGAGTTGATGAAGGGAATCCCTAAAACTGCATTGCTCATAGCTGCTCTACCAAATATGGCATGCAATATACCTACTGTAAAACTCTATTCATCATTGGTCTAATCTTGGAATGCCACAGGCCATACTATTTTTATTTCCTAAATCCAGCAACCCTACTTATTGGAGAAAGGAAATAATTTGCATTTTAAGAAAACTCTTCACTCTTCAAATCCTGATAAATGCGAGTGACTCATGTCTATAACCCTAGCTACTCAGGAGGTTGAGCTCTGACAGGTCAGAGTTTGAAGTCAGCCCATGCAGAACAGTCCTTGAGACTTACTCCATCTCCAAAAACAACCAGTGAAAGGCTCAGTTGGAGTTGTACCTCAAGTGGTAGAGCACCAGCCAAACAAGCAAGTCAAGCAAATATAAGGCCCTGAATTCAAAATCTAGTACGGTCTCAAAACTCCCTAAAATATTTTCACAGGAAGGAGGGAACGTGTTCTCCCCATGGTTTGGAAAGTGTTCTGAATCACTGCCTCTGCGATCAGATAGATACTGCTGATCCTTGGAGCATAGCTTCTGAGACATGCTAGCTTGTCAGTGTCTGGGAGTTGCTGGGAGTTGTACTTGGAGTTGATCCTGTCCCACTAAGATCAGATCGGCTCAGAGCCTCTAATTAAATGGAGATTTTGCCCAGATGCTCACAGGCCTGACACCAGAACCTCTAAATAGCCACTTCTGTACATGGATACTCACACCCTCTGCCTCATTTCGTTGATGATGTGTTTGTATTATCACCAACTGATTAGGCACAGGGATAATAAGATTTTCATATATTGCCTCATTTAATCTTACGCCAGCCTTACAAGAGCCATGCTGTTATCTCTCTCTCTCTCTCTCTCTCTCTCTCTGTGTGTGTCTGTGTGTCTGTCTCTTTCATTGTAAGACTTGGAGTGATTACCTGGCCAATAGTCTGCAAAGATTCAAATGAAAATGTACTCCAAAGCTCAGCTCTGACCTCTTTGCTGGTACTGTCTCTTCATCCTCCTTTCTCATCTTTCTGTATACTCTTTTTGTTGTTGTTGTTGTCAGTTGTGGGGTTTGTACTGTGGGGCTGGGCGCTGTCCCTCAGCTCTTCAGCTCAAGATGAGCGCTCTACCACTTGAACCACAGCACCACTTCTGGTTTTCTGGTGGTTCATTGGAGATAAGAGTCTCACAGACTTTCCTGCCTGGGATGGCTTTCAACTGAGATCCTTAGATCTCTCAGCCTCTTGAGTAGCTAGGATGACAGGTGTGAGCCATTAACACCCGGCCTCCTGTGTACTCTTACATTTCATGCAAGTGCATGAAGTAAAGAGAGGGTTCCACTATTGGATCAGGCTGTGGTGGCATGCTATATTATCAAGGAACAGGTTATTTGATTTTTCTAATGTTTAAAACTGGAGAACTGGGATGCCTACTGCTTGTATACCCAAATACATCCCAGTGAGAGGGTGGAGTGGGTTTGGTTACAGAACTTGGCACAAGGGACACTGGAGACTCACTAAAGAACCAGAAGAGTGACTAGAAAGTAGACCAAAGAGTGTAGAGCCTTCTGAGAAAGGAGGATCACTGTCCCCAGGTTCTTGGGATAAAGTGGAATTAAATCCAAGCTTGGGTTTTCACCATGAGTCTCTTGGAAGTACAGCCTGAGCACTAGTGCTGGAGGCGAAGAGGGTCCTTGGTTTCATGTGTCGAGGCTCTGCGCACTGTCGTCTTGGAGTCCCTTAACTCACCATGGGAAGAGGAAGGTCAAGCCCAGAATTCCTTGAGCATAACACAGAGTTACTTGAACATCTCTGGCTCCTGACAAAGAAATGTTTATATGCTTTGCAGGATCTACAGTTGCTTTTTCTGAGCTTCCCTTGGGGGAAAAGCAGTCTACATCAATTACTTTTAATGTTTTTTTTTTTCCCAAGGAAACAAAATAAAACAACTCTGAGCCAATGTTTGAAGGCAAAGGATGATGGATTCAAATAAAAGATTCCTTTTTTACTAGTCTGAGTAACACTGGCTGGCTGGCTTGTCCTACTTCTGGGGCCTTTCTTCCCCCTCTATAAACAGATTAACTAAGGAGTTCCATACATTTAGGTCCAGCATCATCCAGTACCTGCCCAGGAGGACACCCCATGGTAGTGTATCTACAGAGTGCGGGGAGGGAGGGCTCACTCAGGGGCAGAAATCCCATCGAGGGAGTGATGTGACCTATGGAGAGAGAAATGCCAGGAAGTGGAATAGAACATGCCAGAGCTGAGGAGCAGCAGGTAGGCCAGACACTGGCAAGGCGGTGACCTCTCAGAGGAGGTGGCTTTGAACACATAGGCCAAAGGCACATAGGCTAATTCACCTATGTCCAAGGGTCAGAGTGGAAAAGAATTCTCTTGCACATGCCCCTGGGAAGAATTCTAGAAAGAAAGTCAAGTTCTAGGAAGGATGTCTGACCTGGTATGGCCAGAAAAATGATGTTTTTACTGGCTTCTTGTTTTCAGATTACAAATGCCCAGGTGGTCTCCATACACATACAGCACAGGTATGTGTGTGTCCCTTATGATGAATTGTGGAGCCATCATCAGATGCCAATCACATCTGCCACCCACACTGCCATCAGCCATGATGCCTCCTCCCCTGGTTACCTTCAAGACTAAGATAGACCTAAAGATACCCTAAAGATAGACCCAGCTGTGGATGGTTCTCCCATGGATGTTGGAGCAGGCTGGCAGCTGGGGGCTGTCCTGTGTCACTGTCATACCTGTGTTTTGTCACACAGATAAGAAAGGGGAGATGCACCTTGAAAGTTAGAACTGGGTAGACGTGGAATAGTAGTGGTTAGGTGAATGACAACTTATAACAGATGCTGGGATGCAAGGACTTGGCACTTACAAATGGTGAAAATACATGGTCTGAACTGTTGACAGCCTCCGACGATGCTGAAGGCCTGATTGGATCCTAACTTGAGGACAAATGTTTGGGCATGCAGTTCCCACATGGCAAAAAGACATTATGTGGAGAGTTCTACAGCATTCTAGACCAGAAAGGAAATATTCTGGCATAAATCAATATGCAATGAGACAGAGATGTGGGGAGGAAAAGTGGGAATAATATTATCATTGCATAAAAGATCAAGAATAAAGCAAGTGTGGGGAATGGAATGAAGAGGTGCAGATCTGGGGAGATCTCGAAATAGCGATTTCTTCTTCAGCTGAGTAGTGAGAATTTGTTGTTCGCTTCTGGGTATTTCATCTGAATGCATTCACTAGGTGTGAGGCATCCAGCTCTCAGGGGAATTTCTCTGGGCAGAGTTACACTCTATATGCTGTCTGCCCATCAGTTACTTAAGCGTCTTCTCTCAGATATCTGATCAACTGTTAGATTATTACTATACTTATATTTTAATTGTCTTGTTATATTCCTAGTTGTTATTAATTTCTTACTGCGCCTAATTTGTAGAGTAAATGTTATCTCGAGTACGTAGGCATAGGAAATAACATACATACAGTTCGGTAGCATCTGTGGTTTCAGGCATCCACTGGGATTACTTCCACTTCTCTTTTGGCTAGTTGAGAGATAAGAGTCTCATAGACTTTTTGGCCCAGACTAGCTTTGAACCTTGATCCTCAGATCTTAGCCTTCTAAGTAGCTAGGATTATAGAAATGAGCCACCAGTGCCTAGTTCATATGTATATTTAAGTTTAATAGGTATTGCTTCATAGTGGCATTTGGTGAAAATTTTTAGAACTATAAATTATATAACATTGTACATTCTGAAATCCTAATGGACAATGGATGTGGATATTTGAGTGATTTATTTATTTTTATTTTTATTTTTTTGCCAATCGTGGGGCTTGAACTCTGGGCCTTGGTGCTGTCCCTGTGCTCTTCAGTTCAAGGTGAGCACTCTACCACTTGAGCCACAGCACCAGTTCTGGTTTTCTGGTGGTTAATTAGAGATAAGAGTCTCACGGAGTTTTCTTCTCAGGCTGGCTTTGATCTGCGATCTTCAGATCTCAGCCTCCTGAGTAGCTAGGATTACAGGCATGAGTCACCAGCACCCAACATATTTTAGTGATTTTTAACTGGAAGATGAACATGAATATATTTGGAAGTTTGCTTTTCTTAGCAGTAAATATAACAACTCTTTGTAAAGGAAGAAGTTTGAATTTCCAATTTAATGATTGACCTTTCAAATTCCATGTGAGTAAAGGTTTTTGAGTGAAGACAACAGTTAAATTTTTTCCCCATATTAATGTAATCCATAATCCATGTTAAGTATTTCAAGGCCAGAAATGAAAACAGAATAACGATACTGGATTACAATGGTAATTAGGGACAATAACGGAGATCTGCTTTGTGAGTTTCCTCAGGATTTAATAAGCACTTGAAACTCTCATCAAACTCTACCACCTAAGTCAGCAAATCCGAATACTATGTCAGTAGTAAAAGACTAATTAATGTTGTTCTCTGTTTCAACTCTGAATCATTTTAGCAATACTATTAAATTTCAGTGGAGAGCTCAACTCAGCTTTGTGTGTGTCCTGGGGTTTGAACTCAGGGCCTGGACACTATTCTTGAGCCTTTTTGTTCAAGGCTATACCCCCTTGAGCCACAGCTCCACTTCCAGCTTTTTGGTGGTTAATTGGAGATAAGAATCTTACAGACTTTCTTGTGTGGGCTGGCTTCCAACCATGATCCTCAGGTCTGAGCCCCTGGAGTAGCTAGGGTTACAGGCATGCACCATGGGTGCTCAGCTTCAGCTCAGCTTTGACCCCACATGGTTTCATTTGTTCTATTTTCTTCTTTGTAGAATTTTCTGGTTGAAAAAAAAGAAAAACTAGTGAAAAAAGAAAAGAAAAGCCTGGCTGATGAATTCCAAGATCACACGGTGTTGAGGTAAGAAAATTAAGATTCCTTTTGCGGATGTGAGTGGCTTTGTGAGCCAGTGTTGGTGGATGTCATTTCTGCTGGAGGGTGTATGTAAATGGATTTGCTCCTTGAATTCTGCAACTGAGGCTGCGGGAATCTTCCCTGGATTTTTGTGTCAAAGAAAGAGACAGAACTAAGTGGAAAGGAAGCAAGCATGTCTCTAATATTTATTTCCTAGCTTTGCTTAAAAATTACACAAGTATTGCATATATGCTGTGTGCTTAAATTTCTTTCTTTCTTTCTTTCTTTCTTTTTTGGTGCTGGTACTGGGACTTGAACTCAAGAGTCTGGGTATTATCCCTGATCTTCTTTGCTCAAGACTAGCTCTCTACCACTTGAGCCACAGCTCTACTTCTGGCTTTTCTGGTCGGTAAATGGAGCTAAGAGTCTCATATACTTTCATGCCTAGATGGGCTTTTAACTGTAATCCTCAGATCTCAGCCTTCTGAGTAGGTAGGATTAGAGGCCTGAGCTACGGGCACCAGGCTAATGTGTGCTTTGATTTTTGTGCTGAGTTTCCCAGTTGCAATGCAGGAAGGTGATGCTGTGTCCAGGTTTCTGGGAGGAAGCCTAACATTTCCACCTCGCTTTGTTCTCTGTTTAACAAATGAGATGGGCTGGGAGGTCTCTGACCCTTCTTTTCTCTTTGATCATTTCTCCCAGTAAGAAAGTATATCTGCATTTGCCTTCAATGTTTATTTTTTAATTTATAATGGAATAATTTCAAACACTGCATTTTGGTTTAATGTCTGGCATGGAATGTACAAACAACTCCCATTGAAAACAACAAGTTTTGGCACATTCTAAAACATCGGAGGGCAAAGACATTTCAGATATGAGTCCATCAATAACTTAGCACAGTATCTCTTACTGATTCATTGCCGATTTCATGTGTCCCTTTTCATATCTGGCACATAATCTGGCGCTAAGTAATCCCTTCTTAATGTGTGATACATGCAGCTTGGGGTGGGTGGCATGTACACGTCCCTTCTTCCACCTCTGCTCAAATAGCTATGTGTTTCCAGGGTACTGCAGATGTTCCTGGCTTTCTAGCTGATTAGAAACTCAGAGAATTTATGTTGTGTATAACCTGCTCTGTTAAACAATGCTTTAAGGACCTCTTCATGGCTGTCATTTCTGAATTGTGTGAATATTTAGACAGAAGGGAAAACCTACTATTCAATATTCAGTACAAAATGTCTTTAATGTTTGTCAAACACGGGGCAACAACAATGCTTGAGGATCACAGGTCTACCAAAGCAAAGAAAAAAAACACCTTTATGTAGTTTGGGGAAGCATTTGGATCTGGAATTGAAACTGTGGGCCAGAAGGGAGGGTGTTTGAGGACTGGTTAACATTTAGTGGCGGAAGCTTAGCAATGTGCATGTATATGTCTGTTGCTTATAGACTGGTTTTCACGCATGTAGAAGTGTTATGGGTTGGCTGGCTTTTTGGAGGTTGGTCCTAAAGCTGCTTTGCACTGTTTGATTTCAGTGTTCTTAAACCAGATGATGATAGTAGCTCATTTATGCTCTGGGACTATGGCCAATGGAGGGCTATCCTTTCTGGTTTTGGAATTTGTGGTAGAGAAGGTTTAAATTTTCAACTACATGAGAAATGGGTTTGCATTACCGTATGGAGGTTTTCCCAGTGTGTTCTCCACCAGCAATGAATGCGATGCAAATTCCCCACAATATTATGTGACACTGAGTAATCGCCTTTGTCACCCTGTCAGAACGTTGAAATTGTCTAGCTCTTTGAAGAGTAAAGTTGAGAGACTTTCTATATGATAATTCTATGACAAAGAATTAATATATTTGGTCCTCTGCATGTTTCTGATGTTGTCTGCCAATTTTCAATTGAAGTTTGTATTGGTTTTTAAGGACTTCATTTATTATTAGCCTTTTATATTAAGAGTTGTATTGTCCGCAGTATGTTCTTCATCTCTTGATTTTTTTAAAGTAGAATTTAGTGGAAGAGTGCAGATAAAAATGCACTTTGAGCCTAGCACTGGTGTCTCATGCCTGTCATCCTAGCTATTCAGGAGACTGAAATCTGAAGATCACAGTTCAAAGCCAGCCCAGACAGGAGAGTCTATAAGACTCTTATCTCCAATTAACCACCAGAAAACTGAAAGTGGCACTGTGGCTCAAGTGGTAGAGCATTAACCTTGAGCTGAAGTGCTCAGGGACAGTGTCTAGGCCTAGAGTTCAAGCCTCACAACGACCACCACCATCAAAATGCACTTTGATACTGTGGATTGATCCATTACTTTATTCTTTTTTTTTTTCCGAACTCCTCCTCCTCCGCAGCTCCCTTTTTTTTTTGTCTGTTGAAGAGCTTGAACTCAGGGCCTGGGTGCTGTCCCTGACCATTTTTGCTCTAGGATTGCAGGCTTGAGCCACCAGCACCCAACTGATCCATTGTTTTATTTTCTTCTGTTTTAATATTATAGTCAGGTAGAACTTCTTATTTGAGATGACACATTTTTCCTTCTCACTACGGTTCCATGGCGTCATTTTTATTCCTTTTCTGGATTTACACAGGTAGAAATATTAGGGAGGAACACATCTTCTTCAGGTAGCTGCTTAGATGTCCTAATACCATTTTTTGGATAGCACATTATTTTTCCATTACTGGACAGACCTCTTTGATCATAGCCAAGTTTTCATAGTACATTTACTTCTAATTTTTCTCCTCTGAGCCATTAACTAATAATAGGTTGGCATTTTCATTGATCATTACACCACATGTACTTCTCTGTTTAATTAGACTTTGGCTTAGGATGTTGATATTTACATTAACTGAATGTTCTGTGATTTATTCAACAACTCTCCTTTGTGTTGCACACCATTTAATATTGAGAGACTTTTAGGTACAAATCAACAAATGTTTCTCCAGACTTTATGTGGGTTTATTCCATAAGCCACCATTTGCAAAAGCTAGCCTCTCAATGTCCCTGGTCTCAATGTACCTGGTTATCATTTTGCATCTGCTGATAATGGGCATCTCCAGCGCCGAGCATCTTCCTTTCTATATAACACTGGCTCAAACAGCATTCAGATCTCAAAGTTAGTAATGGAGCACTCAAAAAAGCAGTTATTTTTCATAAAGAACATCTGTTGGATCTTTTAAATTTTTCAGTTGAACTATGGCGTTTAAACCTTGAAAGGAACTCTCATGCACAGTTCCAAGTGCTGGTTCAAAATAGCTTATATGATTCACTGTCTGACATACTTGCACTAAAGTCAGATTGCTTCTTGTGGATAATTCAGAAACATTGAGTCATCATAATGGCAATTTTGTAAGGGTCTGAGTATAGGTGTGTGTAAGAGTATGTGGGAATGTAGATGTATTTGTGTATGTGTGTGTGTGTGTGTGTTTCCAAAAAGATAATATTAACAAGTATGTGCTTTCTCAGGACTGCTCCAATTTTTTATCATACAAGTGACTCCATTGATTTATATGGACATAAACACACACACACACACACACACACACACACAGAGAGATACACAGAAACAGAGACAGAGACTGAGAGACAGACAGAGCGAGAAGTGCTCTTGGCCATTCCTGCCATGGTTACCAACATGAAGTTTCAACACAGAAACAAATTCCTTTTTCCTGGACCTTAGTTTGTTCCACTGGTTGGGATGGACACATTTAGAGGCCAGCAACTTAAGCTCAATCTCTCTCTCTCTAAATATCTCTCAGAGGACACGTACCTCCATAGGCATTGGTGAGTTTATCCAATGCATAATAAAACAAAATGATTGGCACTCTAGTCTGAGTATTCTTTGTTACTTAGGCAAAATTGAGGTTAGTTATTACTTAACCTCCTGAATCCTCTTACTGACTACAACTCGTTGATATTATAAGAAGGTGCATAGGAGCTATTGGCCACAGGGGGTTGAAGTTATTTACGGCATTCAGAAAGCCATTGGTGAGGCCAAGAAACGATGGGTTGTTAGCTGAATGTCATCATTCTAATGAGCAGTCTCACGCATGTGAGGTCATTGGCGTAAATCCTCAAGTGGACTTAGGTGAGCACGCCCACATGCAGATGTTGAAGTTCCTTTCCATGGCAGAGTTTAGAATAGGAGAATAAAGAAGGACTGGTGAAATGTGGCGCTTCTACTTTATTTCTGCATTGGGCAATTGTTATCACTCACTTTAAACTCTGAAAAAAAAACTAAACACACTTAGTTTCTTCTGCCCATACTACTGTATTCTCTTTCCAATGATGACACTGCAGGAGAATAGAAAGGTATGGAGAGTTGCAATCTACTTATAGAGCCCACATAGAAGCTTTCTAATCCACACGTCCACTTGGTTTCTAATGAGACCAAACCATCATTCAGACGGTCGTTCTTTCCAGTTTATGGTTACTATAACAAATACCTGAGGTAATCAGCTTAATCAAGACAAGAGGGTTGTTTTGGCTCCATTCTAAAGGCTTCAGACCTCGGCATCGACACCTTGCTTCAGGCTGTGACAATGCATCATGATGCATTGCACGGAGCAAGGCCGCTGGTGTCACAGCTGGAAGACGGACCTGAGCCCTCCAGTCCCCTCTGAGGACAATCCCCCAAAGTACAGAAGGTCTCCCATTAGATACTTCCTCCTAATGGCTCTCTACCTGCCACAGAGTCCCTAGGGAGACACACGTCACCGTATGAACCCCGGGGAACAGTTAAGACTAAGACTATAGCACTTGTCAAAACCGAAGCAAAATTAAATGAGATATAATATTGGCAAAAGTTGTTCTTGGGATAATACAATATAATGGTTATTAACTATGGAACATCATTTTTCTTTTGGGTAGGGGAAGAGTAGGACACAAGGCAGATCCTGACAGAACTACCTTAAATCCCACCATCTGCTTCCCTCCAGAGAAGATCCCATGCTGGCTAGAGATGCCTTGGGATTCCTAGGAAGTTAGATTGTTGAATACAAGCACAATCCAGGAACTCCATTGAACCCCTTCTCTTTGGTAGTGTTTTCCCAAAGCAGCTTACCAGCTAGCCTTCCTAAGGATGAAAAGCTCTGAGCTTCAGCCTCAGAATAGGATTTGCTAGTTCTGGGGTGAGATTTGGTAATCTGAAAAATAACAAGTACTCTCATTGACTCCAGTCTGAAGTTCTGTTGCACTCAGCTCTTTGAGGAGTGTGTGTGTGTGTGTGTGTGTGTGTGTGTGTGTGTGTGTGTGTAATATAATTAGTGATGGCAAGTGATTTACTTCCAGGTGATGATTCTGAGTTTTAACAAATCCCCCAGTTCTGATTTATACACAGATCTACTTCAGTGTGTCTATAAATGCACCCTTGCCTATGACACATGGATATTTATGTGAACAGGGGGATTTATTCTCTGTGATAGCTGCAGAAAACAAAATCAAGTTGCTGAGATTTGATGAGAGTCCATTTACATTTCTAGTTGTCATAGAGGTCAGGAGGTGGCTACTGAATGGTCTACCTTAAGGCCAAAAAGGGCAAAAGTATAGAACAGAGGCCAAATAATGATTTCATTATACAAATGAAATGGGAAAACGCAGTGAAATTCCATCCATCCCTGAGGACCGACTCCATTTAGAGGTTAGAAGAACAGCCTGGAGTGATCTCACACGGAGGGGCTTTGTAACCGTCACTCCACAGCAATTGTGGAAGGGTTACGACTAAGGATGAAAGGATCAGCACATAAAGGTTTGAGCTTTAACTACCCTTCTGTTGCATGCATGACGAATAAAATAGATAATTGGTCCAGATGGCCCGTTCCCCCGGTGCACAGGGGAACCAGGACTATCTAAAGAGGTGAGAGCCATCAAGTAAGAATGTGAGGGAGAAGCTTGCCTTCCATTTGAGAGGCAGACTGTGAAGTACATTAGGTGATGTCACAGAACATTCGTGGTAAAGAAGATGCCGACAGGAGCTGGATCAGGAAAGCTCAAAATGCAATAAAGGACCAGTCCTGTTTTCCTGGACTGTTGCAATTGACACAGAGACTTCCCACTTCGAGAAGACTCGCTTCATGATACACAGATGGTGCATGAAGAAACTGAGTTCCATTGAACCAAAATTATACCTACATAATTACTGTCACAGCTTCTCAGGGGCTTAAAATCTCATTTATATACTTCACCGCAGCTTCTGTTGGTGGAGGATCTAGCCAAGATAGTCAAATGTCAGGAGTGTGATGATAAAATCTTAGGCAGTGGGAAGGGGGCAATTGGGGTGAGGGGAGCTTTATGACCCATTTCTGTGCTCTAATTGTTCCATAGTCTTCAGCAGGCTATGATGAAGGTAATAGCAACAGAATAGACTTCACAATTAATGTGAAATTTTAATAATTAAAGTTAAATCCCAGCCTTAGGTTAGATGGAATTTCCTGTGAACATAACCATTTTTTTAATAGCTGGGAACTCCCCATTGTGTTGGTTCATTTTATAGGGTGGTCACACTTGACTGATGTAATAGCCAACAAGCATTGTTGGATACAGAATAGATTGCTAATTACCCATGGAAACAGACTTTTGAACCAGGACGGTACGTTTTAATTGCCTCTTAGTGAGCTATGTTGACTTTCTCTTCTCCCACCCAGGTCCCATCAGCACTTACCCCATGCTGCCTGAGCTGTAATAGATTCATAATAGACACGTTTATGTATTAATAATAATAAAGATAAATTATGTTTGCAAGTACTTTCCCTTATACTTCATAATAACTCTGGAGAATATACAGAGCAAGTATGATTATCCATACCTTTTTGAGGATGAGCTGTAAACTCAAGAGATTTTCCAAAAAGTTTTTTTTGGCAAATCAACTCACAGGCACTGAGTATGTCTCTTTGAAAACATCCTGATGGATATATAGTGGCTATGTATGTCACAGAATCACAGAGCTCAACCAAGAGGATGTGGCCACTTGTGCGGACTATGTGCCTCTCAATTGTGTGTCCTCCCTGAGACGTAGTTTATTTATCTTTAAAATAGCTAACAAGTAGTAACTCTTCATATCTTAGTCATCATTGCATAGTACATGAGCAATTGCTTTCAGATTTATTCATTGTTTTTACCTAGAGTATTCATTCATATAGGCTCCAATAGGTTCTCTAAGACAAAATTTTTGCAAAATTTGGTACTTACATTGCTTTTTTCTCCTTTTTCTGGGAAGAGTGCCAAATTTTCCAAAGATTTCAGTGATTTAAAGAAAAGTAAGATTAATGTAAAATATTGTGTAAGGTGTATTATATAGAATAGCTTTTCTGATATTATTGCATATTTCTTTTTGAAAATGTGGGAAATATAGAAAAACAAAAACAAGAAAATAACAGCCTTTTCAAAACATACCATTTAGAAATATCCTGTCTTTTCAGGTAAAAAATGTGAATCTCTTTAGTATTTTCATGTTAAAAGTAGTTGGGTGAAAATGAGTGGTAGAGATCTGTCTCATCTTGAGGAATATTGATGTCTACTTCTTGTTTGTTGAAAGACAGAAAAAAAGCCAATCTGAGATACAGAGCACTAACAAATACATCTGAACTTGAATAAGTTAATATTAATATCTCTGTGCCTCTTGTCTTTTGACCTAATTCAGGGATTTCTGTCTAAATTTCCATGGGAAAAATCATCCCTTCATTCTTAGAATAATTTCTTCTTGATCACAATCAATCTAATCAAGTGATCTTACCATAATTTCCAGAAGACATTGTTAGTGTTTTATTTAAAAATTTTAAATTTACAATGTTGGAGAGGATTGGTCTACAGTTTGATTTTTCTGGGATTTTTCACTTTTTCAAATGTTAATTATTATGAGGAGTGGTATAAGAAGGCTTGCATCATTCTGGACAAGAAACTGAAAGCGATTGCAAATTTTCCTTCTTTTTCATTTAGTTTTTTTAATCCTTTGTCCTTTCTTGAACAAGTTTCTATTTTATTCATTTTTAATCTATTAGAACAGGATTCCATATAATTTTCAATTATGCTTTTGTCATGCATATTGTTAGTTGTAATTTATATTTTCTTTTCTTTCATTTGATTATTCCCACTAAACAGTTGATTAGAATTTTTTCCTATGAAGAACCAATTTTTAGATTGGTTGGTGTTTATATTATTTATAAATATTCTAATTCATTAAATGCTTTTCTCTCATTTTTTTCTACTTTAAAGTTCCTTAGCTCTCATTTTCCCTTCTAGCCTGCATCCATTCCTTGTTTGGTACTGATGGCTCCGAACTGTAGTTCTGCAGTAGCATGAAATTTAGCCAATATTCCAGATATTCCTACAGATTATATTTTCACTTACAAAGTAAGTAATCCTCAATGGCACATTTCATTCTCAATGCAATCATTTTCCAGAGAATTGTGGTGTAAAAATTCTGGCATATTTTTGAATTTATGAGACTTATCTGGTCGACAGCATATTTGTCCAATATGCTTTGTAAATATGATAGGAAATATATCCCCTTGCTCTTGGTCAGACCCAGTTTCCTGTAAACCTACTAAATCCTGTTGTTCTTTGGTACTTCATTTCTTCATATATGTATTTGTATATTTGCATAGTTCAGCTGCAAAGTCAGGGGAAGTTGTGCTTTTAATAATTTGTGATCACTGAATTTTGGAGGGTAGTTTTCAGAACATAAAGATTTATGGCTTTTCTGTTTTCCTTTTGGATTTTACTTATTATCAGAATAATATAATCTGTTCACTCCAGGAAATGGGATTTTCCCTTCCTTTTATTGCCTGATAGGAATGTGATAAATCCTGTTTTCTTTGTCGATATTCTTTTATATTTCTTCTTATCTCTTATATTTTTCCTTCTACTCATTAACTAATATGTGCCAATTTTGTTTAAGTGTTAGAACTTTACAGTGATATAAGGTTAAATTTGCTCATTAATGTAACTAGCTAAATTTAAATATTGGATGTTTTTTATTATAGCAGGTTAGATGAAGGATATATATTATATTAATTGTAATATGTGTTTGTCTGATGTAATTGTGCATACCACATTATCTTCTTTTATGCTTTTAAAAAATACTTCTTGTTTCTTCCTGGAAGTCTTTTCTTTTTCAATATGGTTTATTTTTTAAACAAGGACCATTCTCCCTTTGTTTTTTTCCCCTGCTGATTCTAAGTTTTAATAGACATTTACCTTAACTTACTAAAATATTAATATTGCTGTTTATAAAACTGCCAACTTAAAAAATAATGTGCTACATTGTGACTAGCCTTTATGTAAAACAAAGACATTAGTAATCTTTTCCTATTATATCCATGCTCAGTTCCTAGTTCTGTTTTTTGTTTTTTTTTTGGTGTCATTTGTGATTTTTAGGGTGGAATTATAAGCTTGATTGAGTCGTACTGCTTGTATTTCACACCCCAGTTGACTGAAGTATAATTTAAGCATATACACAGAGAGATGGTTGCAACTTCCTGGAAACCTCCTTCAGGTATCTTCACAGGTGTATGACAATGTTAGGGCAGCACAGGATTCTTAGATGATAAGTTTTTTTCTTCAAAAACTTGAGGGATACATTTCATGGTTTGATGGGCTTTGGTGATACAAGAACACTTTCTATACATGTCAGAATTGCTTGTTTTATTTTTTTTAATTCTAATTTTCTCTCCTAAAATTTAAAAACACCATCGATAGAGATTGGTGATGATGGTGATGGCTGAGCATTTGCAGACCACCTCTTCTGTGCCACGATTGTTGCTTAGAATTTTCACAACTTTTCCTTAGTGTGTATACTATATGTAGCGAATTGTGTGAAAATAATTCTAGGGACTTAATTCTTTCTTATGTGTCCAAGAACAGGAGGCTTAGGATAATCCAGTACATTTACTTTATTATAGTGATTACCAGAGTTTACAGGAATGGATAGCAGAAAGCTCAGGATTTCTTTCCTCTTTCAAAGGATGCCAAATTCTCTGCGTATAAATTAAATTTAAATGGGTTGTTAAAGACGATGTCATTTACTCAGGATAAATGGAATTGACTATAAGGCCAAAGGAAAGAAAATATTCTTACTTTCATAGACCTTCAGTTCTCTTCTTCAACCTTTCTCCTTTCATGCTTTAATTGTGGCTCTGCTTCAAATCTTTCCATATTTTTTAAAAAAAATTCTTGTTTCTTAAATCTGAGATGTGTCTATGGGCCTATAAGATTATTAAATTTGAAAATTTCTACATTCCTCATTTTTGGGGGGGGGTCCTGTCATGGGGCCTGAACTCTGGGGCTGGGCGCTATCCCTCAGCTCTTCAGCTCAAGGCTAGTGCTCCACCACTTGAGCCACAGTGCCACTTCCAGCTTTTTTTTTCTTTTTGCTTATGTGGTGCTGAGGAATCGAACTCAGGGCCTCAGGCATGCAAGGTAAGTGCTCTACCACTGAGCTACCTTCCCAGCCCCCAACATTCCTCATTTTTAAATAAAGTGATGATATCAAGTCCTATCAGTCCTGGCTTCAAATAGGCCCGTTAATTTAGTTAGTGAAGTCAAGAAGCCTCTCATCTTCGGTTATTGTGTTTTAGAAGCAGGACACTACCAATAATGACCTGGAGTGGTAAAATGCTGATTTCATTCAGGATAAGCTTAATAACTCAACTCACAGGTACTTTAGGTATTAGACCCATGGTTAGAGGATTTGCAGGTTTTTTGGATATTTATATGTTCACTAAAGTTTTGACATTGATACTGGAATTATAATTGAATCTTGAAGATCTTAGTTTAAAGGGGGTTTAAAGGGAGAAAGACATACCCAGGACATTTTCCACATAGTTAACATTAGAAATGTGGAGGAAAATTAGAGAATGAACCAGTTGTTAATTTTCATATTAATAGGATCGGATTCATGACTTGGTAAGTTGTGTCAGAGTTTAAATAAGGTAATCACATTTGTATGCAACTCAATTTTATGTGTAGCTTGCCCAATGAATGTCATTTCTCAAATCCCTTATATGCAAGACAAAGTGCTACAACACAGCCCAGGCTAGCACTGTTTCAGCTCCAGCTTCTACTGACTTTCCAAAGGAAGGACACTGGCGGTGTTGGACACTGTCCTCTTCCCACAGGAGGAAGACTTTGAGCGGCCAGACCTCAGCTCTTCCCAGGACAATGGCTTAATCTTGGTTCTGTGTGGGTGGCAGGCTCCTTCTCTACAAGTCAAATAAGGGAAATTTCATTTCCTTTTTGCGAGTAATTCATTCCACTCAGTGTTATTGAAGGTATTAGCAAATCCTCCCTCCCTCCCTCCCTCCCGCTCCCTCTTTCTTTCTTTCTTTCTTTCTTTCTTTCTCTTTCTTTCTTTCTTTCTTTCTCTCTTTCTTTCTTCCTTTCTCCCTTTCTTTCTTTCCTTCTTTCTTCCTTTCTTTCCTGCTTTCTTCTTTCTTTCCTTCCTTCCTCCCTCCCTCCCTCCCTCTTTCTTTCCTTCTTTCCTTCCTTCCTTCTTTCTTTTTTCTTTCTTTCTTTCTCTTTTTCTCTCTTTCTTTCTGTTCCTGGAGCTTGAACTCAGGGCCTGGACACTGTTCCTGAGCCTCTCTGTGCTCAAGGCTACTGCTCTACCATTTGAGCCACAGCATCACTTCTGGCTTTTTCTGTTTATGTGGTACTGAGGAATCGAACCCAGGGCTTTATGCATGCTAGGCAAGCACTCTACAGCTATGCCACATTCCCAGCCCCCGTGTGGATTTCTAAAGTGATGTGGAGTGTGCATTTAGAACTCCAGTCAGGATTGCAGGTAAACCATGATCATGAGGATATGAAAGCCAATGTCTGTTACTATGGGTTAAATTCTGTTCCCCCAGAAAAATGGGGGAAATAGAGACTCTGAAAATTAGCAGAGTAGGTAGAGATCATGAGGGTTGGTCTGGTGCCAGAGTGACTGAATTCCTTGAGAAAAGAGGAAATCAGGTCACAGGGACGGACACACAGAAGTGGAAGATGAGAGGACCTGCGGCAAGTTCCTGAGGTGGTAGAAGCTGGGAGGCAGGGCAGGGGGTGGATTCCAGCACCTTGATGGTGAACTTGGAGGCTTCAGAGCTGTGAGGGATCAAATTGTTCTTTTAGCCCCCTCCTGTTATGAAAGCTCTAGCTAATGCAGCCATTTAAATTTCAGCTTAGCCATCTGGGGAGAAAAAAATTTGACTATGGTAGCTATGATACATTTCTAAGCCAAGCAAGTTTTCTAAGTCACTTACCCTGGGGAAAAGCACTAGCCTGCATTGCACAGGTGCCTTTAAACCAAAGCGCGAAGAACTACAGGTTAGTTCTTGTAGAGGCGAGTGTTCTAGGCATGCAGTGACCCAAGGCTCCTGGGGTTTATCTCATCAAAGTTTGGTTCTGTTCTCTGCATCTCTTCTGACAATTGACTTCCGTATGGGCTGCTGTTTTCCAAATGTGAGGTTCATACACTGCCCACAGAAACATGATGTAATCTTGGCCTTGCTATTTGTAAGTTTCCTATGGTATTTTGTATAACACTCAATGAAGAGTTTTACCTTGTGGTCTGCTTACCAATACAGCAATGTGCTTTGTTTAATTTTGTTCGATCTGTACAGGTTTCCCTTTTAAACTAGGTTCATAGAAGCTACACTTCGTCGCAAGCTGATGGGTTCTAACAAGTGAGTTTCCAAGCCTCCATTTTACAATCAACTCATGCTCAGGAAAAGGGAGGAGAAACTACCAAGTTTCTTTAATGTTTTGATGAATTCCTATCTTAAAACCACAGAGGTAAAGTGGGAGGAAGAAAGGAAGGAAGGAAGGGGGAAAGAGATGTAGGGAAAGAGGAAAAGAAGAAAGGAAGAAGAGAAGGAAGAGAAAGGAAAGATGAGGAAGAAAAGAAGGAAGGAAAGGAGAGGAAGAAGAGAGAAAGAGAAAGAGGAGGAAGAGAAGGATAGAGAAAGGAAATGAAATTTTGGAAGGGAGAAAAGGCAAAGGGAGAAGAGAGGAAGAAGATGGGGATGGTTTTCTGTGTATTCACTGGAGGTGTCGCATCTCTCTGACTACTCAACCCATTCTCTTTACAGGGAGACTAAGATTGCGCACCACTGTGGCTATTTCAGTTTTAAAAGCACGATGAGCCCTGATAGCGATACCACATTAAACACATCTCCTATCGATTCTTTCTAACCTTGCAAAACGAACTTGTGTGCGTTAAGTACCTTTTACTCCAGCCCTGCTGATGGGCCCGGAGATGTTAACTGCCTGGCTGAATTTCCTCTGAGGTCAGCAGACAGGCAAGCGGGACCTGATGGAGTGAGTATCTTGAGGCCAAGAGACTGTTTACCCTGTCACCCTCAAATAGAGCTTGAGGACAAATGTCTGGACAAATCTGAGCCACAAGGAGATTAAATCAAGCTCTCCTACCTCACCACCCACCGTGTCACCAGCCACACAAGCATGCGGTCCCTTCAAGCAAGGTGGCTGTGATAACATAAGAAGGAGATTCAGGGCTGGTACTGCAGAAGTATAAATAACAGTGTCATTTCACCTGCCCATCTTAGCGGCAGCCTTACTGCCTGTCCTGCTGGCTCTGCTTATCCCTGTGTGGCTAATAGACTTGGGACAGGCAGGGACAGAGTCACTCCCATGATTCGGGACCTCAGCTGCACTGGTAGAATCAGGATGGAAATGCTACTTTACCTGCAATAGTTCAGACGGGTTCTTAGGAAGGTGGGAAATGGAGTCTCCAAGCTAGGCATTGGCAGCTAAGCTGGATGGCTGTGTTCTTTGCTTGCCATTTTTATTCGTGGACTAAGCATGGAGAATAATGGAGAATTGTAGCAGGGGCCTGAAGTCACCTGGAGACTGGGGAAGGAGGAGATGGCTGTTGAAGTTCCTGAGATATCTCCTGGCCATGCTGGCTTCTGGTTTGGAGGTGGCAGTCACCCAGTGCAGCTGTGAGATCAACACCCCCCAGCTTATGAAATGTGAGGCCCCAGAGACAGGTTTGCTCTATGCCCAGCCCTTACCAGTACCAGGCATATTCCACAGGATGAATGAATGACTCAATGAATGAATGAAAGTCAAGGTTACCTTCTTCATCATTTTTCCTCCCAACATGCTTTCGTTGAAGGCTCTGTAGAAGATGATCTGGCGCTGATCTGCTTTGTTTATTTGAGACTGAACTCACCAAAAACTTGGCTCATGAAGAGCAGCTAAGTCAGATGAAAGTGCAAAGCCAGCAGACATCTAGAAGCCAGGGACTTCTTTCATGGACACTTTGGGAAAGGTGCTCAGGTCTGCTAGGGTGGAAACTCACATGAGCATGGGGTGGGAGAGGAAGAGGAGGGTGGAGAAGGTGACAGGGCAAGGTGGTGGAGAAAGCAGCTCACAATCCCCAAAAGCATGAATGGATGTGTGCCCAGTGTGGATGGAAAACACCTGTGATGGGTAAGTGGCAACATTAGAGGCTCATGCACAGATGCATGAGCAGAGTGTAGTGCTGGTGCGTGCATGCGCGCGCGTGTGTGTGTGTGTGTGTGCATGCGTGTGTGTGCATGTGTGTGTGTGTGCGTGTGTGTGTGTGTGTGTGGTACATCTCTGTGGAGGAGCCTGTAATGCACATGGTGGTGAAGGAATTTGACAGAGGCCTGGGGACCTTGTTTGCCAGCATGTATTACATGTGAGTGGTACAAATATTGAGTGTGTTTCTCGGGCACCTTGTGCAAGGTGTGAGTGTGTGTCAGGGGCCGTCATGTGGCGTGAGGATGCTGAGCACCTGTGGGTGCAGGTATACCAGATGTGGATGAGGGCCTCAGGCTCAGATCTGAAACACTGTGTCCTGACTTGGAAGGACAAAGTGGGCCTTAAGTGTGGCCTTTACACCAGCGGCCCCTGAAAACTTGCCACAAATCAACGTCTCAAAATGAAATGGGAGATCTTGCGATCTGGGGCCTCACAAACCCTTCACATCCGCCTTGTGTTGAGTCTTCTCTTCCCCGTTTCTCCCAGCCCGATGGAGGAAGCTAGAAGTACAAGACCGGCTCTCCTCTGCTGGCAGGGCTGACCATCTCAACTTTCTTTTAAAAGGAACACCTGTCACTTTTGAATTCGAAAATGCCAATTAATTTATTTATCTGTTTGTTTATTAATTTTGCCCAATTGGACCACCGTGGAAGATTTCCTCAGTTCGAGTTTTGCATTTCACAAGCAGCCTGCTCATTCTCCTTTTTCTGTAAGAAACTTTCCCCAGACATAATTATGTCTGAGAATGGAAGGTTGCGTGAAATGCAGGTCTGCATGTGAGCGGCAATGCAGGAGGTCTGTTCTCAAAGGGGCAGGATTGCTGCAGGGCTCTGGGGCCTCCTCCTGACTGGGTTGGGATTCTTCCTCATCTGCCTTGGGACCACCTTTAACTTCTCTTCAGCCTCATCCTTGTACAGTTGTGGTGGTGAGCAATCCAGATAGCACATGCAAAATGTGGAGAGCGCCTACATTCAGGTGAACTGGGAGATGGAAAGAATCTGCTTCAAATCAGTCCCAGAGCCTTCATTTGTTTACTTATCAAGCAAGCGAAAATGAAAGGGAGTGCTTGTAAATGGAGACTTTGCCCCCATGCAAATACTGGCCTGCCAACAGAGTTGCAGGCCACGTTGCCCCGTTGCTCCTGGAGCGTTTCTCCACAGAACAGGGCAAAGAAGAAATTCCACTTAAGCTTGCCTCCCCCTGCATGTTGTCTGTGTGCTCTTGAGAGGCACTAATTTGAATGTGAATTTGTGAGCTCCATTTATGGATTTCCTTTTAACCCTTCGTTAACCCTCAGTTACTCCTCTGACCCTTCCACTTCCATTCTGTTCTGCCATCATCCATCTTCTTGTTCACTCATTTCTGTAAATGCATGAAAATGACAGTGGCTTATAGCTCTATGGCAGAATAAAAATGAGCGGAATTCTTACACATGCTGAAATAAATGGGCCTTGAAGATCTTACTTTAAAAGAAGCAAGTCATAAGAGACACAATGAATGTCTGATTCTACTAAAAGGGAGAAAGTAGAATTGTATTGCTCAGTTCTGTGGTGAGGAAGAAATGAGGCACCACTGTTTCATGGGTGTAGCGTTTGGGTTCAGAGTCAGTGGTTGCATAGCAAGGTGAAGGTGCTTGACTTTGCTTTAGGCATATAAATGGTTACAATGGAGCAGGGCTCAAACCTGTCATCCTAGCTACTCAGGAAGCTGTGATTCAAAGCCATCCTGGGCAGACAAATCTGAGAGACACTGATCTCAAATTAACCAGCAGTAAGAAGGGGAGGTGGGCTGTGGAGGACTGGAGACATGAGTGGCAGGACATTGTGAGCATAAAAGCAAAGAGAGAGTATGAGACCTGGAGTTCAAATCCCGGTACTCTCCCTAGTTAAAAAAAAGTAGCTAGGTACTGGTGGCTCATGCCTATAATCCTAGCTACTCAGGAGGCTGAGGACTGCAGTTTGAAGCCAGCCCAGGCAGGAAAGTCTGTGAGACTCTTGTCTCCAGTAAATCACAGAAAAAGCCAGAAGTGGTGCTGTGGCTCAAGTGGCAGAGTGCTATCCTTGAGCAAAATGACGGAGCCCAGGGACAGCATGTAGGCGCCAGAGTTCAAGCCCCGCAATTGCCACAACCACACAAAAGTATGACATAGTAAAGTTTCCATGTTTAAAAGTGCAAAAAGCCAGGTGCTGATGGCTCATGCCTGTGATCCTAGCTACTCAGGAGGCTGAGATCTGAGGATCACGGTTCAAAGCCAGCCTGGGCAGGAAAGTCTGTGAACCTCTTATCTCTAATAAACCACCAGAAAACCGGAAGTGGCACTGTGGCTCAAGTGGTAGAGTGCTAGCCTTGAGATGAAGAGCTGAGGGACAGTGCCCAGGCCCAGAGTTCAAGCCCCACGACCGACAAAAAAAAAAAAAGTGCAAAAAGATGAATTCTTTCTATACCTCCCAGGACCTTATGATTGACAACATGTCCTACTTGGTATTAAATTTAATATAGCTATATAATTAAACAGTCCCAAAACAAAAAAGAGAGGCATTAATCCTTTCTATGTTTTTATGATTTGACAAACTTGTGGCAAAAGTTTGCAAGCTGGATGCTGGAGATCTAATGTCTGTATTTAACCTCTGACATTCCCATCAATTAATTTTGGCTCATGCAATTCATAATTATTTGGCATTTTGGTCATAGTGGAGATCTAATGTCATGCTAGTGATAGATGAGGTATCTGCCCCACAGAATCTCTTCTAGAAGATTCTAGAAGATGGCGATAAGTCACTGTCATTTTAGTAGACTGTCTTGCAACAGTCTACTAGATGCGGAAGAGACAAGGGAGGACTAGGGGGTGGAGGGAGTGTGCCTGCCCAGTGCCTTCCCATGCACCTAACACCACCTTTGGGGAAATGGCCAGCAACCAAGATGGTCAGCATGTTTGTCATTATTGGAGATGGACTGACTTATTTTAAAAGTGACCAATAACAAAGCTGTATTAAGGGTGACAAATGCTGGGGCTGGGAAGGTGGCTCAGTGGTAGAGCGCTTGCCTTGCATGCATGGGGCCCTGGGTTCGATTCCTCAGCACCACATAAGCAGAAAAAGCCAGAAGTGGCGCTGTGTCTCAAGTGCTAGAGCACTAGCCTTGAGCTGAAGAGCTGAGTGACAGCACCCAGGCCCAGAGTTCAGGCTCCACGACTGGCAACAAACAAACAAAACACACCAAAAAAAAAAAAAAAGCAGAGTAACAAATGCTATTTGTAAAAATCAATAGGAAGGCCTGATTCCTGGCAGGTATGCAGTAGAATGGTAGAACTTTCTCCCTCAGTCTGATGATCAGGGCTGACTGCTCTTGGAAGAGATGACTAAACCAATTCATCAAGTCCAGACAGGGGTGATCTAGGAATAGGCAAGATAAAAGAGGATTGGGTTCTAGGCAGAAGAAACAGTGTGTGCAAGTGACTTAAAGTGCGTCGAGTGCACTAAGGAATCAGACAGTCTAGAGGAGTCAGCATGCCCTATTGGGCCTGGCTGCAGTCACAGGGGGAAGGTGGTTGTGTTAAAGACGGGGACTTTCTCCTGGGTTAAAAAGCAAGCACTGCAAGTTCTTAGAGAATGATTACTTCCGGATGTTCATTTTGTGGAGGACTAAGTCTAGAGTCCTTAAGAAGCCAGAGCAGGACCTGCCTGCTCTGTACCTGCTCCAGGCCTCTCTTCAGCCTGGATTATTGGTTTAGTACAACTAGGCCAGTCATGCCCTAGGAACCAGGGAGCTAGGCCACAGCTTGTAGTGGCTTTCCCACTTCCAGATGAGAAAACCTTGGGAAATTATTTCATCCTTCTGAGCCTCAGCAGCATCATTGGTGAACTGGGAGGACAAAGCTTTTATTATAGAAGTTTTATGAACATTCGGTTACAGATCACATGTGGACCATCATGCTTGGTACACTGTTGTAAGTCAATTACCTGTCACTTTCCCCTTTGACATCTGTTTTCTTGGTCAGAGAGTTGACAAACACATGAATACGTTTTTGTGACTAGTTGGATGAGAAGATTTCTACTCATTTGGAAAGTCATGGCAAAGCTTTCCTGGGTGGCAATTCAAGGAAAGTCGTCATCCTCTCTCGTGTCGAGAAAGTTCTGGCTTTGAATAGGGTGTAGCTAGTAGCATTCAGCATGTAGCTTCTGTCTTCTGTGGCTTCTATGAGCCATTCTCTCAAGTATTTTCCAAACCAATATGGAGTCCATAAACACATAGCTACACTGTAATCCCAGCTCTGTTGCTGGCTGTGTAATTTCAGATGAAGCGATTCAACCTCTCCAAGACCCTGTCTCTTGATAAGTAAAACATGTTTAAAGAGCAGATGGATATGGAACCTCCTGTACTAGAGGTGCATGGTAGATGTTAAAGTTCCTCCCTTCTGTTCAGCCCTTGTATAACGGGGTCCCAGCACGGGAACAGTGCTGAGGTTGGCGTTGTCTAGGGATCTGGTTTGAGTTTGTCTTATTGTGGATGTGGGGATTTCCCCAGATTTTCCCACCTTGATGTCAAGGCTCGGGTATTCTTTTCCTGGAGTCTGCAGAGCACAAATGACAGTCCAAAAGGAATCTATCAGCTAGGTTAGATCAGAGACTTTCTCCCCTGATTTTACATGGTAAGGAACGGAAACCCAGAGGCAGTGGTACACAATTAGCTTTCACCGTAGCTGAGTTAAGGATCCATTTTTAAGCCCATGAAGCTCTACTTTTCTACTCTGTCAGGTCTCAGGGACATTTCAAGAAAGAGCATTCTGCTGTGTTCAATTATTAGCTTGGTGATCCTGGGCAAGTTTTGTGATTTCACCCTATGCAATGATTAACATAGAATAAATAATGCATATAGTGTAATGAAATATGTAGAAAACATTGAAATCCATGACTTCAGAGCAATATTTGGAAATGTTTCTGTGTTTCATTTTTAGGAAGCTAGGGAACAAACTCATTATCCTGAAAGTGGATAATAAATGAACATTGAACCTCCCTTTCCAGATAGAGCTGTATCGTAGGCTAATCAAATCATTGATAAAGCAAACTTTGTCTTTATTAGAAGAATTAATAAGCAAAGGAGGAATTAGGAGCTAGAATAACAATAGTTTATAGTAAATTACTATGAGTAATTTGCTATATGAGTCTAGACAATGATCATCAATTACTGATTTCAAAACATAGGGAAAAGCTAGAGAGAAACTTTGTAATAATGGGTGAAGCTGGCATCACCTCTGCCCCTCAGTTAATGCCAACACCACAAGACAGAAACAGACTCTGTGCCTCCTGATATGACACATGGAAATATACCTTGATGTATTTGATGTATTTATTACCTCTCAAGCTTTCTAAGCTAACTCTGTCAGTCCCTGCATCTAACTGCAATGCTGGAGAACACACAAAAAACAAGCCACACTTATAGAGTCATTACCAGGGGAGTTGGGAGGGAAAGTGGGAGAAAAATGAGGGAAAGGGTGACAATGTTCAAGAAGAAATGTACTGGTTACCTTGTTTTTGTAACTGTAACCTCTCTGTACCTCACCTTTGCAATTAAATTAAATAATAAAAAAGCATCATCACAGAGATGCAATTAGCAGCATCCAAAACACTAGGGACACAATCTAGGTAAATTTTCAAGGATATAACAAAGGGGCAGAGAACATGTAGATGATCAGTCTTCAGTAACGTTGTCCTAGATGCAACACAGGATCCTTGTTTGTGTTCTGATTCCAACATGTCAGTAGCAGAATCAACTCTGATACCTGTGCATATGTTTTCCTAATCAAAAGTAGGTTTTGACTGTTGATACAATTGTACACATTTTTGTTTTGTTTTGTTTTGGTTTTTTTTTGGGTCTGGTTGTGGGGCCTGAACTCTGGGCCTGGGCGCTGTCCCTCAGCTCTTCAGCTCAAGGCTAGCGCACTACCACTTAAGCCACAGCACCACTTCCAGCTTTTTTCTTTTTGCTTATGTGGTGCTGAGGAATCGAACCCAGGGCCTCAAGCATACAAGGCAAGCACTCAACCACTGAGCCACCTTCCCAACCCAAATTGTACATTTTTATATCTGGATGCTGCCTTGGTTCTAGCAGGTGGTGGGTCCCAAAGGACTGCATAGTGAGAATGATTTTGAGTTCCTACCATATGTAATTATGCAGTTTTCTTGATATTATTCTCCAATTTAAAAGCTCTTTGAGGGCAATGCTGCAATGGATTGTTTACTTTCCTTAAAAACAATGGAAGGGAAGTGTTGAGTAACTTCTTGGGATTGATGGGTGGCAGAGGTGTTTGATATTCTGCCAAACTAAAGAAGCATGTAGACTGTCTTCATTATGGCTGGATACCATTTCCAGTACTTCTTGATCCCTCCTCCTTCCTTGAGATCCTCTCTGATATCTTTCCCATCTTCTGTCAGGAAAGTTGTCCCATCAACCATTTCAAACCCAGTGTGGGATTGTGAGTATAACCTTTCTGACAGGCATTTGTTTTGTGATTGCTATCAGTGATTGGGAAATGAAAAGCTGTCGTCTTCTGTTAGGGAATTACAAGAGGGGGTGGTAGACTGAGGCCAACCAGAATCCCATTGTATCCGTTTGCCTCCTGTGACCTTCTGGAGAAGCAGAAGCTTCAAGTCAGAGTACAGAAACCCTAAGACACAGCCCTGGCTTTTGGGAATCCCATACTCTTGGGTGGTCAACTTGTTCTTCTCGTAAGAGGCTGATGTCTGTCACACTGAGGGATAGCCTAGAGTTGTACCTAAGCTATTGAGAAGAAAGAAGTATAAACTCATTGTTCTTGAAAAGAAAACCACTCTCATTGAGTCTTGACATACTACTACCTTCACTGTCTTCATGTGCTCAGGGGATTCATAGAAGGGAAAGCACAAAGAAGTGGTTGGAGTCTGGAGTTTTTATACTGTTCTAACAAAGGGTAGAAAGTTACTAGATAGTGATAGGAAATATATGAGGGGAGAGGAGCAGAGGGAGAGAGGGAGGGAGAGAAGGGAAGGGAGAAGAGGAGGAGGGGAAAGGTTATCTCCGTCAGGCTTACTGAGAGCCAACTCTCTTCTGAAGAGATCAAGGTCATTCCTATCCTGGTATGGGAGAGGGTTGGGGGATATATGCTGAGAGGAAAATGATCCACTGCCTTTATGGAGATAAAGAAGTCTGACAACACGTCTTGCATCGTTGATGATCAGTTGCCACGTGGCGTATTTTGAGTTGGCATTGTGGAACTCCTTCACCCACCATCCAGTGGTCAGAAAAGTTGTAGGAAAAACGTTCCCTAAAATGAAAGAATTCCCCTTGTGGTACAACTGGTCAAGATAAGACACCGTTTCGGTTTCAGAACTGCTCTGTGCATCTTCCTCTCTGCAAAAGTAATCTCTTAAAGCTTCACCTTGAGGGGCTGCAGAGCACTGTGGGGATTAGAGCCGACACTGGCTCCAAGAATGCTAACCCGTCTGTCACCACCAACTCCACTACTCCATGCCAGGTACTCGACGTGCTCCTTTGAGATGCATCAGTGAAAATATGTTATTATAATCATCTTGCTTGCTTTCAGAACTTTGGGAATATAGTAAGTATATGGCTTTCCCACCCACGGTCCTCAGGAATCATTTTTATTTTCTGGCTATTTTTATTTTCCAGAAACTTCTGGAGGAATTAAAAAGATAGTTTCTCATATTGATATGAATACCAGCTGGAAGGAAAAAAAAGAGTAGATATTGTTTGTGGGTATGGTAACCATTTTGTTCAGATTTTATTTCTGTTGTTACAACAATGAAGAGTCAGCAGCTCCATTGTTCTAGTGAGTTTAAAATGTTGCATGGAAACTGTAGCTTGGGTCTTCCAAGACGTTTTTTTCCAGTCATAAAATATACTGTTCTGAAGATCGTAGTCAGTTGACGGTATTATCATTTTGTGACTTAAAACAAACTTTAAAAGCAAGAATTGAGCTGGGTGTCAGTGGTTCATGCCTATAATCCCAATTACTTAGGAGGCTGAGACTTGAGGATTTTGGTTTGAAGACAAGAAAGTCCTTAAGACTCTTATCTCCAATTAACCAACCAAAAGGCTAGAAGTAGAGTTGTGGCTCAAGTGGTAGAGCACCGGTCTTTCTGGGACTCTTAAGTTAAGCTAAGAGCTTAAAAACTAAGCAAGAACATGAGGCCCTGAGTTTAAGCTCTACAACCAGCAAACCTCCCCCCACCCCACCAAATAGAACAAGTTCATGAAGATAAAATCCTTATTAAGAGTTTTACAAATGCAGTGTGCCCTTGGCATACCTCTCACATGACGTATCATGATCTAAAGCCAATTTATAGATAATGTACTTCTTTTTTGGAATAAGGGAAGCATTATTTTAAAACAAGTTAAAGTTGTCGAGTCTCAGCAATGAAGGAATCACTGAAATATAGGATGTCCAGTTAAAATGGAATATCTTTGAAGTATAAGTGCTTTGTAGTAGAGGTGTGTCCAAATATTGTTTGGTTAATGCACAGAGATTATTCATATTCAACAGCTTCTGTTTTCATTTGCTAAATCTGGTAACCCAGCTCTGGAAAGATCTAGTGGTGTGTTAGTTATTTTGTCTTTCAGGAAACACTTCCTGCCCTTTAATTTACTGTAGTCCTATCTCTTCTATGAACTCTGTTGCAGTATTTTTATTTTACTTTTTATTTTTAATTTTTATATTACCTTTTAAAATTTCTTTTGATTATCTTTAAGTATCTTTGGACACTTGACTCAAAAATGTGGTCCAAAGATCTTTTGTATCACCTGGGTGGTGTTAAGATACATGCTCCAGCCGGGCGCTGGTGGCTCACGCCTGTAATCCTAGCTACTCAGGAGGCTGAGATCTGAGGATCGTGGTTCAAAGTCAGCCCAGGCAGGAGAGACCGTGAGACTCCTATCTCCACTAAACCACCAGAAAACCGGAAGTGGCGCTGTAGCTCAAGTGGTAGAGCGCTCGCCTTGAGCTGAAGAGCTCAGGGACAGTGCCCAGGCCCAGAGTTCAAGCTCTATTACCGACAAAAAAAAAAAAAAAAGATACATGCTCCAACCCACAACCACTGAGTCAGAAGTTTTAACAAGATACTTGTACACATGAGAAGCCCTGTTATAAACTGTGGGGTTTCAGGTCAACATACCAATTTATGCATCTTGATCGATGTCATCCCTTCTATCATTCTCCTCTGTCTCTCTCCACCTTTTCTGGTGCCATTTTTGTATGTTTGTTACATGTCATGACTGTATTCTTCCACCCTCCCTCTCTGGGTTTGTCTCCCCCCCAAACCCCAGCCTTGAGGTCTCCCCATACATCATATGTTCCAGCCTCGTGCTATTCATTTTTGTGTTTTGGTTTTCAGTGGATAGTGCTGGGGCTTGAACCCAGGATGTTGTACTTATCTCCCACTTGCTAGATTAGAACTCTGCCATTGGAGCCACATCTGCAGCCCTGTTTTATTTTATTTTATTTTGCTGGTTATCTTTGAGATAGAGTCTTGAGAGCTTTTCTGGCCAGGCTAGACTTGAATCAAGATCCTCCAGCTCTCAGCCTTCTAAGTAGCTAGGGTTACAGACATGCGCTGCTGACACTTGGCTTGTGGTGACTTTAAGCACTTTGTGATGATTACTTTTAGTGTGCTAACTAATTACTTTTACATACGGTGCTAGATTGGAGGTTCCAGCAGTTTATAAAGGGCTTCTCATGTGTACAAGTATCTTGTTAAAAGTTCAACTTCTGACTCAGTGGTTGTGGGTTGGAGCATGTATCTTAACACCACCCAGGTGATACTAAAGATCTTTGGGCCACATTTTTGAGTCAAGTGTCTAAAACCCAGATTCTTATTTCCAACCCAGCATATGTAATACCATAAAACTATCATGAAAATATTTTCTTTCTGACTTTTTCATTTTTTGTGGGCTCTTTATACTATTTTATTTTTAGCCAGAAAAAATGTGAAATGTTATGCCTTTTGTTAATGGAAGAAAAACTGTATCAGGCTATGAGAAAGTTCTGGAAAAGCACATGTGATTTATTCCAGGAACTGGTCATTAGATGGTTCATCCTTTCATATTTCTGGAAGAACCAAAAGTGTCATTAGAAAAGTCACATGGGTGTAGTTGGTTAACAGGCCATCCCAGGAGCCAAGTCCTAAGTGTCCGTTACTCAGCATGAAAACCCAGCTGGATGGATTTTTTTTATTATAACACTAAACTCTATTAGGGAAGGACATGTTGAAATGATTTCAGCATCTGCAAAGGAAGGCTGAGAAAAATGTTTTGAAAAGAAATGGAATCCCAGCTGAACCCCAGAAGAACTTTTTGCTGTCAGGTACTTCGGACCGCTGAATGGCAAAAGTGTCCATCGGGAGTGGGCAGGTTTTTAATTTTTACCAGCACCCCTGCCTGAGTTTCCTCACCTGGGCAACAGGCATGGGCTTCTTGCCTTCACGCGATGAAAATGGTGTGGATTAAGTGGTGTGTCCTGTCTGCTCCTGACCTCCTTCGACTTGTGTGCTGGGGGTCAGGTGGTAGAAGAGGTGTTGACAGGATGCATGTCTGCCTCTTCTCCAGTGTCTGATGTGGCTTGAGTGTCAGACACAGGGCAGACAGGGAGGGGAGGAAGTGGGCATGGAGGGAAAAGGGGGGGGGAGAGGGGGGACAGACGGGAAAGAGCTTTTAGACAAGTCCTCTGGCAGCAGCTTAACTCTTTGTAAACTCTGGCTGGCACGGAGGCGTTTTGAGAGAGCCTTTGTCTGTAGGAGGAGTTGGTTGTATCTTTGGAGAGTGGGAGGCTGCCTCATTGGCATTCAGCCTGGCACTCAGTTGGTCTGAGCCTCAGGCTCCTCCCTGTGGGAATCTCCCCACCCCTCACGGACAGCAAGGGGCTCCTCTTGTTTTCCTTTGGACACAAGAAAAGCTGTGGCATAAGAAGACCTGTGTCAAGGGACAGTTGGAAAGTCATCTCCGAGATAGAAATCTCTGATTTCATAAATGCATGCTGCTTAAGTAAGAGAATGTCCTGCTTAGGAAATACATGGCATGCTGAGTAAAGAAACAGAGTATCTGAAATGTGCTGATGATTTACAAGATAGAAAGTGTTAAAGTAATACAACGTTAATCCCTGGGGAATTTGGTGACGCTAGAAAGGAGTTTTCCCTAAGTGTGAAATTATTTCCAAATAAAGTGGTTCTTTTGGTTGTTGCTGTTGCTGTTAACTAAATAACAATCCCCAGGAAATGGCTTTTGCAGTCTACAGGAGGCCTCCTACCATCTATTTCCTGGAGTTCACCAAGTGTGTGGTCTTTGCCTTTGCAGTCAGCCAGGAGCTGGGCTGCCCAGTAATGGTTCATCCCCAGGGTGTGGTGTCTCTGTTCCCACATGGCTGGTAAGAAGCCCTAGAAAGGACCTATCTCTTGGACTCTCAGTGCAAAGACACTGTCAATAGATATCCTTCCTTCCCTTCTCCTTCCCTCCCTCTCACCTTCTCTCCCTCTTTCTCTCCTTCCCTTCCTCCCTCTCCTTCCTCCCTCTCCTTCCTTCCTTCCTTTCTTTCTTCCTTCCTCCCTCCCTCCCTCCCTCCCTTCTTCCCATCTCTAACTACCTTTCTTTTAGCTATGCTTTGCTTGTGCAGAAAGGGAAATCTCTAGCAACCTATAGCCAATGAAAGTATGTCCACTGACAGCCCTGTGTATGCAGGAGCTTGGTGCCTGCCTACCATTTTGAAGTCAGGTCAATCCTCACATGTCTTCCAGAGGTTCCATCTCAAATGTCCCCAGTCTTCTTAGTTTAGGAATACAACATGCTAACGATCACCTGATTCCAGACCGTACGATTCTGGGCCACACAGAAGGGGAGTGGCTGGCACATGTATGGTATGAAGGAACAGAAAAAAATTAACATCCAGTCTTCACCAATTTTGTGCTTTTTCATGATCCTAAGGGAGATAAATGTAATCCCCTCTTTCCATAGATAAGAAAGTTTAGAAAATTCTTGGTTTTGGCCTAGTGCTGAGCTTATTAATTTTCCTTTAAATGTTAAGAAGAAGCTGAAAGCATTTTATAGTCTATACTATTAACTGCTTAAGATAGTCTTTGAAGTGGTTTCACTGCTGGGGAAATATTCCCTATACACGTTTGCTTAACACCCCACGAAATCTTCCTTTCTCATCAAAATTAAGGTGCTCAAAAATCAATCATTTGGGAATTTTGTACTTCAAAGCTATAGTAGTTATCTTTTCCCAGGAGTAGCAATTTTCAGTTTGGTTTTGAGTTGACATTTGTTTTTTAATTGCTAGGTGTTTGTTCAGAGAATTTAATTTTTCCTCTTAGAATTGTCTCTTTCTTCAGCGTAGTGACTCCTAAGTCTGCTCAGATCGTGATAGGCTGGTGGCGTTAGCCAATGCGCTGTGAGGGGGCTGTTGGCACTTTTCAGATGTTACCAGATAGTGTTCATCTGGTTCCTTACTGAGAGGGAGGCGTGGGGTGCTGGGGTGCTGGGAGTCCTGACACACCTCCTTTTGGACATGCGATTGCAGAGCTGTCTCTAATGGCTGACACTGTGCCTTCTGGTGAAGAGCAAGATAGACATTGAAAGGCAGGGCCTGCCTGGGGAGGGGCGGAAGGATCTCAGAGCATTAAAATAGCTCTCCCTGAGTGAGAACAATTAGTGCTGTAAGTGTATTCTTGAAAATGAACTGCTGTGGGAGGGGGGGGTGAGATTACTTACAAGCACCAGCTAAAATCTCCATCAAGAGTTTTGAGAAGTCATCTTGAGAGACCCAGACTTATTGGAATTCATAGATAGTGTTTCATTGTGTGCTCTCTGAAATTAGCTAATGTTCTGGTCACTCCAGGGCCTTTAAAAGTGACTCTAATCTCCAGAGCTTTCACCGAGTGGAAGTGCTACAGATGTGTGGCTATTTGTGAATATTTAGCTTAAGTCAGTGTAACCACCAGACTCTTTACATATGTTCTTTTTTTTACTCCTTATTTGAAAAATATGAAATTCAATTTTTTTAGAAGAGCATTTTTCTTTGGATTTAACTTCTCACATTTCATTTACATGATTCCAGGATAGTAGGGAGGTAGTGTGCTTTCTAATAACACCTCGGCACAAGCCACTGAAGCCGTGTGTCATTTTTTTTTCTGGTCCTGCAGCATTGACTCAGGTCCTGGGAGCTGTCCTAAGCTTTCTTTGTTCAAAGCTAGAGCTCTACTGCTTTAACCACAGCCCTACTTCTGGTGTTTTAGTGCTTCATTTGAGAAAAGAGTCTCACAGACTTTACTGCCCCGAATGGTCAATCCTCAGGTCTCAGCCTCCTGAGTAGCTGGCATTACAGGTGTGAGCCACTGGCATGTGACTTTTTTTTTAATTTAACTTTTCATCTTGCTTACTAGGCCAGCACTCTACCACTTGAACCATGCCTCCAGACCTATGTTTTGCTAATAATATTAGCAAGACTAGTTTCTTAGACTAATTTTTGCCTAATGTGGTCCTTGAACTGAGATCCTTCAGGTCTCAGTCTCTGAGTACTAGTATTATATATGGGAACCATGTGCACATAGCAGTTTGATATTTCTTGATTTTTTTTTTGCCAGTCCTGGGCCTTAAACTCAGGGCCTGGGCTCTGTCCCTGAGCCTCTCTATACTCAAAGCTAGAGTTTTACCACTTGAGCCACAGTACCATTTCCGGCTTTTTCTGCGTATGTGGTACTGAGGAATTGAACCCAGACATTCATTCATGCTAGGGAAGCACTCTGCCACTAAGCCACATTCCTAGCCCCTGATTTATTTTCTTATTACATTGTAAAGCCTCAGGAACATATAATGAGATGGACTTGGTTCTTAGACTTTTAGGGAAAAAAATTACATACTTTTGAAATAGTGACACTGCAAACTTCACAGTCTGAATATGGTTTTGTCTTTTTAATTATATTTAAATGGAGTATTTTATAAAAACCAAATGAAGCATGATATGGTTTTTGAAATATTTCAATGAACTGACACTAAATGGAGAAAAAGGTTCCAGTGTGTTCAAAATATAAAGAATGAGCAAAACTGTCTTGATGATTATTTCTATACAACGTTTTCAATGACTTTCTGAAAGAGTTATATAGCCTTCTGATTTCCCAGGTGCTTCAGTGAGTATAAAGGTCAAAGATGTTTTTAGCCTTGAAAAGAAGCACATCTGGAGAGTTTCTAGAATGCGTCCTGAGGGCCTCCTAATTCACTGACATAATAGTTTTGAATATAAGCATATTAATTTTATTTTGGCATCATTATAACAATTCAAAACTTATTAGTAGTCCAATGATTTGTTATCAATTGACTGATGGACGGAAAGGACACATATATAACTTACAAATGGCACTGAATAATCTAGAAAATGTTCAAGTTCCTTGTGGGAAAAGCTATGCCATTTCTGGAACCCATTGCTATAACTGGAAGCATAAGTTGCTCTGATTGGCTGAGCTGTTGTCAAGGCCTCAGGAAAGCTGAAATGGGTGAAATCAGCCCTAGGCTCAGGCCAATATGATTGATCTAAAGGGAAATGTCCAAGGAAAATATTATTATAACAACAACAACTACTACTACTACAACTACAACAACTACAACAACCAGGAAATAGATGTGAAGCAACAGATGGAGCAGTTTTGTCAAAATTTACCTACCATTTTCTAACCATCAGATAAATGCACATTTTTTTGTGTGTGGTGTGTGTGTCAGTCTTGGGGCTTGAACTCAGGGCCTAGGTACTATCCCTGAGCTACTTTTGCTCAAGACTAGCACTCTACCACTTGAGCCATAGCACCACTTGTGGCTTTCTCTGTTTATGTGGTACTGGGGAATTGAACCCCGGGCTTCATTCAAGCTAAGCAAACACTCTACCACTAGACTACATTCCTAGTTCCAAATACACCTGTTTTGAAGATGTTTTGAGCATTTCTTATGAGTGTGCTTTTGAGCACTGGTGGCATTTTTCTCTTTGCCAAACTAGAAACTAAACGGTGAAAGGAATTGCCAGCTAGAATCCACAGCCAGAACAGAATTGGTTTTGTAAGGTTGCTTTGGGTCTTCTCTCTACTAGGGTTTCTCTTGGGTCTTTTCTTTCTCTACCTCTTTTCTTTGAGCTCTTAGTCTTGTGAAATTTGACTTTTACCTTATTTTCCCATTATTGCTTCTTGTCTTAAGGTCTTGACCTGCTCACCAACCAAGGTACTTTAGTGTGGAAGCCATGTGTTGAGTTTCCTAGCTCTCCATTACACATTGGCTGGCCTAGAAAAGACACCAAATAAACCCTTGGTTACATAACTTTTTGCAAATTGGAATAGCATATTCTCTAATATACTAGTGATATACTAGTAATATACTATTCCAAGAGATGTGAGGTTGCACCACTTCTTCACCTATAAAACAATGTTCCAAACAATGTCCCAAGGCCAGCAAGACCTTACCAGTAAAGGTCTTAATTAAAAGATTCTCTTTTTTTCATCGTTCAGTCAGATATTCTATTTATTTTTTATTGTGAAAATACTATACAGAGGGGTTACAATTACATGGGCAAGATAATGAGTACATTTCTTATCAAGCATTGTAGCCTCCTCCTTTGTTTCCTCTTCCCATCCTCCCCTGCCCCCCATGATTCTCTTATTTGTATTTGGTACAAGATATTTTAAAAGTGCTTTTCAAATGATAATCTGCTGGCCCCTGAATATAAATGCCATGAAGGATTTCAGGAAGTGGATGAGGAAATGGAAGCTTCCTGTGGAAGATGTTCATCACACACCAGCTTCTGTAGTGATGTGAGGGTGGTTTCTAGTATCAGTGCTAGGGATGCCCTTAACGGCTCTGTTACCATTGTCCTCAATAATGCACACAGTGTTGCATAACAAGCTTGCAAAGACATAGAAACCTGTGACTGGCAAGTTTACAATGAGAAAAAGGATTAACATTGGATGTTGTCTATGAGCCAAGCAAGCGAAGACATGTCAGGTGGCACCTTCTTCCTTGGCTATGTCACCCAACTACACCTGTAGAAGAAAGACACAAGTCTACAGGAAAAGGCTTAGTTCTGCAAAACTAGGTAGGCTGTATCACAACTCCCAAAGGAACGGTGGCATCTTCCCACTTTGGTCAAAGCATAAAACTGTTGTTGCTTATTCTTGCCAGCAAATACTCAGTTGACCGGGCCACAATCAGGCCTTGGTGATGAAGTTCAGAGGTACTGATTGCCAAGGTGGGTTTATAATTGTCCATGTTGCTTGGCTAGGTCACTTTTCTCAGTGGGTATAAATGCAGCCACCTTACTGCTGTACAAAATCCCCACGTTGGTGTACACTGAGCAACATAAACGTACCTTGTCTCAGTTCTGATGGCTGGGAGGCCAAGATCAAGGTATCAGCCAGGCTGCTTCCTTCTGAAGCCATGCGGGAGACTCTTCCGGCCTCTCTCTCAGCCTCTGTTAGTGTGCAGTAAGCTTTATGGCATCCCTTTGGCACACAAATGACCGTGATCTCTGACATAATACATGATATTCTCCGTGTGTGTGTGTGTGTGTGTGTGTGTGTGTGTGTCACTCTTCAAACTTTCTGTTCTCCCAAGGGCACTCTGTGTGACCTCATCTTGGCTAATTGTCGCTGCAATGAGCATTTTTGTAAATACGGTCATCTGCTGAGGTCCTGCGCTTCAAGACCTAGATTTTCTGAACACAAAAATTTACCAGTAACAATTCTAGAAACCCAGAAGAGTCTGCCTTATCTCCCTGTCTCTAAGGTTCGGTCACAACATAGAGCAGCAGTGTTGGTCTAGGTGGTCCCGGAAGGCAGTGAGAGGTTAGATGATGAAGCTGGGTGCTGGTCCCGTTGTGAAACCTTCTTCATCTCATCCTTGTCTTAGACAGATGTGATGAGATGTACAGATTGCTAACCAAGGTAGTGCCTGTGTTAACATACCACCATGTGATCCAGAAAGAACGAACAAATTGGAAAGATGGCCAGGTGTGAACAGAATGACAGGGGCATCCAGAAGGATAACAAAGGGCCTCTGGTTGGGGCTCCGTGATCTAGAGGCTGAAGATTAAAGGTTGAGAATAGCTCACATTTGATCTGTGGAGTAACTGGGAGCTGAGATGGAGTAGAAGGGACACATGTGACAGTTGACTGGGCAGTTGGAGCAGGCGGGCTGGAGGGAGAGATGTGACAGCATACACACGGCCATGCGGGACCTGCCATGGACACGTCCTGACCACCATGAGAAAGCGCTGGTCTGGGTGAAGGAACAGAGGAGCATTACCACATACATAGGAAAGCGGAATGAAATTTGAGGAAAATGATCCTGAGGGCACACATGGCTGCATTTGCTTCTCTGTATCTGTTTGAATAATAGATGACTAGGTTATGCCAAACTCTCTGTCAGGGGTGAGGTACCTGGGACTTCCACTTGTTAAAAACATCCCTGGGGATTCTGATACAGCGGAGTAAGGCTTGGAAATGAAATCCCATTGGCAAAATTGTGATCTGAAACATTAGAAATTTTTACATATATGTGATATGTATAGTTTTATATTATATTTAAGTTATTTGTAAATAATGTAACAATTTATATATAACTTATATACTATAGATTATAAAATATGTAATATATAAAGATATAACATATATGTAAATTATAATTATATATAAATATATACTATGTACATACATATGTATATGTGTATATAATTATATATAAATATATACTATGTACATACATATGTATATGTGTATATATGTACATGTGTGTATATATGTATACACACATACATTATTTAGGCTCTGTTGGCAATTACAGCCACTTATAGGTTTGCTCAATTTGTACAAGTATCTTCTTCAAACTTCTTTGAAAATAGTATCACATGTAAAAGCAAGTTAAAAAAGGAAATAAAAGCACATGCATATCTTTTGGTGTTCACATTTCACCCTTTGCTTTAGCTTTTGTGTTTTCTATCTATGCACGCACACCTTTTTTCATTTTTCTAAACTGAGGTTAAATTCCATACTTCACAGTCCTTTATACCTGAGTTTTCCTGGGCTGTTATTTTCTTGCATAACCATTGCACAATTATCAACCTCAGAAATTTTGATGTGATAAACTATTTAATCTCTCATTTGTGTTCCTTTTTTCCTTTCCTTTCTGTTGACCCACTAATGTCTGTGAGAGCATTTCTCCCTTAACATAAAGTGCTTCTAAGGTCAGGTCCTGCATTTCATTGTTCTGACTCTTTAGCCCCTTTATTTAAGCTGAAGTCGTCCTCTGGGATTTCTGCATGTTTTAAGACACCAACTGTCTTTAAGCCCCTATGCTGCTTTTAATAGAACACTTTTTTCTTGTAGTCTCTGTGCTGTTGCCTTCTGATTATATTTAAGATACATGTTATATACTGCAAAGGGCTTGATTTGTCTCATATTCTGGGTCAAATATATTTCATGGTCAGCTAGGCCTGTTTTGGGATGGTAATAATGATAATTTGGTTTAAGTGGTATTTTATTTATTTATTTGGGTTAAATTCATTTAATTCCCATTTTAAAGTAAATCACACTGCAAAAGACCATTCTTGAGAGTTTGCAATGTAGATCACCATAGTAAAGATCCAGAGGAGTCCTGCAAAGAGAAGTCTTTGTTTAACCTAGTATTTCCCACATTAGCTCACTTTTGCTTTGTAAAGTGTGTTTTGTATCCTTACTGTTTAATTACTATCTCTTGCAATTATAATAATCAATAATGCCATGGAAATATCCCAATCAGCATAAAAATTTCCTTTACACTTAGTATTTATCAGTATTTCCTGCCTGATCCAATGTACAGTTTCAAATGTACAGTTTCAAACTCTGGCATAACCTTTCTTCAACATTATACTATAAGGTCTATCTACCCATTTCTATTGGCAGATAGTTCATTACTCTACTTCATAATTTTGGTATTCAAATTGTCCCAAATTTTACCATCAGGAAAATACATATCTAATATATATAACATATAATTTGTGTATATTAATTTATTAATTACATTTCTAATTTATATTTCATACAATTTATAGTTATAATTTATGCATTAATTTATATTTATTAAATCATATGTGTACATATGATTATATATAATGCATTTTCTTTCTTACTAGCCGTCCTGAATACTACTCTAACTTCTCTGGGATATAATGGACTTTTATTGCAAGATTTCATTGTACTAGAAAGGACAGCATTCATTTTAACTATGGTGAATTGTTTATTTCTCAAATTTTTCATTAAATATTTTCAGTCTAGATGACCATCAGTAAAAGAAACATCAGAAAGTGAAAACGAGATTTAGTGGAACCCATTGTACCAGGCACCCTCATTGCTAGCGGAGTGTCTTAATTCTTGGCTCATTTCATATATATATATGTGTGTGTGTATAAAATATCTATATATGTATGTCTACATACTTTTATGTACATGTGCAAACAAACACACATATACATATATGCATATATAAATATAAACATATTTTAGAAATCCTGAGTTCATACTAACATCTCTATACATGTGCAAACAAACACACATATACATATATGCATATATAAATATAAACATATTTTAGAAATCCTGAGTTCATACTAACATCTCTATTGTCCAGAGTTCTTACTTTCTTTCTTCTGTTACCCATTTGTGTCTCTGAATTGTGCTTTCATCCATATCAGCACAGTATACATTTGCTCAGTCCTTCTAGGCACCTAAAACAGCTACAGGGTTTCTTTGCTTGTTCCTCAACCTTTACAAGACATTAGTCTACTAAAAATGGATCAGGGTTTGTCCGCAATTCTCTTGTCTCCATCCAAACTGAGGCCAGGCAATGGCATACTGTGCTCATACGTTGGTTGGCATTCTCTCTTCCCACTTTCTCTTTCCTCCCACCTTTCTTTCCATCATTTCTTTACTTTTTTCACTTCTTTTTCTTTTAGAATGGTACGATATTAATTAAAAAAATACAATCTCTTGCTCCCTCCTCCTCCTCCTCCCCTTCCTCCTCCCCCTCCTCCTCCTCCTCCTCTTCCTCCTCTTCCTCCTCCTCCTCCTCCTTTTTCAGTTTGCTTTTGCTTTTAGTTCTCCCCCTCCCCTTAATTGCTGTTTCAGTTTTGAACCCGAGGGCCATTAACCTGTCTTCAAAACTCAAAATGTAGCAGAGGATTTACTTATGCAAGCCTAAGCCTCACTTTCTTAGGTCTCCTTGCTTGGGGTGGTAGCTCAATTTTATTGTTTTCTGATGTTTCTCTCTTTCCCAGGGTAAAAAGAATCATATGCACATAAGCCTTTCTATTTTGCTTTCCTCTTACACCAAAGGGAGCAGATTATTGACGTTTCATTACACTTTGTTGAGTTCATCATCTTTACAACTTACCTCATGTTCTTTCCCAAGTGAGTAGTATGAAGGTCGCCAGGGCATTCATTACCGGAGCACAGACGTGAATGAGAGCATTTGGAAAAGTCCGTGTCTCATATCTCCTACCACACATATGCACAAAAATGTTGGCTGTGAAATGAATTCAGTTTCCCTTTTCTCATCTATTATAAATTTAAATGTGTTTGGTGGTGGGGAGGCTTGGGGAAAGGGAGCCCCAAATAGACACTTTGGAGGAGATGGAATTGAGCCAGGGCTGAGTTAAGTTCTTTTGTAGCACAGTAAGTGTTTCCAGAACTTTTCACACCTAGACGCTCTGCTCAGCTGTGGCCTTCCTTTGTCAGCTGGAACTTCTCCTTTAGGCCGGACCTGCCCAGCACAGCAACCACTGTCCTCTCCTTTCTGGGGAGCCTAATAGATCCATCCAAAGACCATCTTCATCTAGGTTGAAATTTGGCTGCTAGGCCCGAAGGAGAAGGCTCCATGATTGACTTTTGGGAACACCCACAGGCCCACCCCAAGCATAAAGCCTGAAGCACTGTAAAACAAGTAGCCTTCAATGCTAGGAGACTACTGTGTAGTATCTGCCTCTGACCAGAGTTAGATGCCTAAGAACTCCCCTTGAAGTTGACTCCCAAGCCTCAAAGGGCAAACACTGCATAGAGAGTATGGGTAGAAGAAGAATGAACTTGTGGTTGTCCCTAAAGTAAGTACAGTCACGACAGTCCTGGTGGTGTTTTCTACTTGCTGGGAGTCAGTGTCATTTAGGATTCTTTGTTCCTTCTTCCACTGGACCTATGCCTGTGGCTTCAAGAGGTTCACAAGAGGTTACAAGTGTTAGCTGGTGGCCCATAGACACGTAGCTGCTACCATTTGCAAGCTCCAAGTCTGGTTCTCCAGTTTGGGGTGGTCAGCACTTTGCTGATGAACACGCGTGTGCTGGTTCAGCCAAGGAGTCAAAGAGCCAGCATAACCTTAAAAAGAAAAGAAGATTCTCTTTTTGCTATCAATGCCTGGGTGCTTAAAGGTTCTCTTCACAGAGACTCAGGGTATCTACAGCCCGCACTGGCATTCAGGCTTATTTTGCATCCACCCAGCCTAATTCCCATCCTGCAGCAACTTGAGATGAAGGTTGTTGGGCTGACGTGTTTCTGTCTATAGGAAGTGAGGGAGGGCCATGGAGACCACATCTGGGCAAAGGCACTGGGGCTCAGTGTTGAGAGCCCACTGAGAGGGTGCTGACAGCAACCGGTGAACAGCAGCAGACGTTGTGGTTTCCATGGCTGGGGAACATGGAGAAGTGTATTCTGCTCACAGCGAGAGTGGTCGCACTAACATCTGTATGGCGCTGGCTGGTGACATGGGTTGTACCACACATCTGTTGATGACGTGGCAGTGGGAGCTACTGACTGTAGGTGGAGAGATCACATGGTAGACAGGCACCAGAGAGTAATGCAGAGAGAGGTCAGGCACAACCACTCAGTCTGAGCTCCCATCAGAACTGTTCCTATTCTTTCTAGAAGCATTATTTCCAATCACCTTAACACCTCCCCTTTTGACCCCATCTCTTAAAGGGCCACACCTCCCAACATTGGTCATTGGGGAACAAAACTCCACCACATAAACTCTGGGGGGACAAGGCCCATCCACACCATAGCAGGAGACAACGAACAAAAGTAAACTAAAGCATGTGCATAAATTCAATATGTCATTATTATTTTTACCTGATGCAATCATTTCACAAGTGGAATCTCACTGCCAAAAGAAAGAAGCTGCTGTATTAACTTCTACTAAATGTTTCACAAGGTACAGAGCATTTTAAAAGGGAAAGGTTAGGAACAAAGAATGTATGCTCTGAAACGCTGGTTTCATTCATGGCTCTCCTGGCTGATCGAACACAGCTCCATGTCACAGAAAACGACTTCTCTAAGCACTTGCACTACACTAATTGATCTTTTAATTGGTTCAGTCAACACTCCGGTCTTTGCACATAACAAGTCCTAATTGTTACAAGCAACGGCAGCCACGTTCAGACTGTTGGGAAGACAGACGGGTCCAATCAACCCCGGCTCCAGCCAGCAGGCTGGTGAGAGGCAGACAAACACTGAGAGTGAGTGAAAACAATACCACTCCCCACCCCCATCCTAGCAGGGATGTGTATAGAAATGCTCTCATACCTTTTATTCCAACGAAAAGTGCTCTGGGGGATGGGGCACATCAACATACATTGCCCACACCGTTTTCCTAACTCCACAGAGCTTTCTCCTGAGGGACAATGAAGACTTACTGATTCTTCCTTTCTTAGTCTTCCACCTTCCCTTGCACCCACAGACCTTTAGTCCCTTTTCGTGTGAGCCAGACCCTTTTCTTGATTGAGCACGTAGAGGTTAACGGCCCTCTCCCTTCTCTCTGCGAATCACTAGTAAGTGGGGCAGATACTGAGAAGGTCCTCCCCAGAATCACGGGTGCCACAGAGCCCTGCGTTCAAGATCGGCTGCCATGCCCATCAAAATTGGCCACAAGATACTTGCGTTTCAACCATAAGCCAAGAATATTGAATCTACCTGTTGGTTACAAAGTATTATTAACAGCAAAAAAGGCCATACTGGGGGTATGCCTGACTAAGGGTTTCTTAGGACATGGGACTTGGGTATGAAAATTGGAAATGTTCAGAGGAAAGCAGGGTGAAATATACAGTTACCTTAACAGGCTGAACAGAACCAGGAGGTGAGATGAAAACCCCAGGATGATGACTGAGTACAAGGAAGGATGTGGGTAGCTCCTGTTGGAAATATGTATATGTATATATATATATATATATATATATATAATTTTTTGCAGTGCTAGGAATCAAACTCCAGTCCTTAATCTGCTAGGTGACTGTTTATAATAGAAGAAGCGTTCTGGACCCAGACCCACATACAGAGAGAAAGAGAACAAAAGACAGACACAGACAGGAAGAGAAAGTGACGGGGGAGAGAGACAGAGACAGAAATAGAGACAGGAAAGGGATGAAAAGACACACAGAGAGAGGAACAGAGAGAGAGAGAGAGAGAGAGAGAGAGACCTAGGAGAAAGACAGACAGACAGACATGGAGCAACCAGAAATGCCAGAGGCCACCAGCAATCACCAGCAGGGCTGTGAGCAGCCTGGAACAGCTTCTTAGGACTTTGGGAGGAACCCATCCAGCAGACACCCCAATCTTAAAATTGTGGCCAAAATTCTGAGCCAATAAAAGTTTGTTGTTTAGCGCCCTTGCTCTGTAGTATTTTATTACGGCAGCTCCAGGAAGCTGACAAAATTTCCTTTGGCCATTTTCCCACCTAAATAACAGAAAGCGACTTTACCATGATTTATATTGGTAAATAAGAAAATAAGTAATGGTTTGAAAGCCGAACAAATGCACAACAAATGTGAAATCTTCCCACCATGCAGTTGGGTTAAGGAAGGTTCTCCCAAAATTGTGATCGACAATAACCTACTTGTTTACAAGTAGGACTTCTCCTACTCCCAGCACTCAGCATTTATGAAACTAAATATTAGCTAAAGGCCTCAGAAGACTTCCAATAAAACTGCTGAAAGACTCTTTTGATCTCTGAGCAGCTCTGAGGACAGACACCACTTCATTCCTCCTGGAAAAATGCTTTGTTCTTTGGACTCCACTTAAGGAGGCCGTAGGAAAGCGTATGCTGCATCAACATCCTCTTCTTTGTAGAACAAAGTTAATTTGGGTCCTTATCATATGAAGCTGCACTGAGGCATAATCTAGACAACATCAATTATTCTGCATAATACATTTGGCGAAACTTGGGATCTCTCTCTTTCTCCATAGCCAAAGGGTATTGCAAATCTTATTTTATTTACTCCAAGGTTAGTTAAATGAAGTTATAGTAGTAATATCAGATCCTTAAAATTGCCTTTAAAATGTAAGGTACAAAAAAAGACAAAGATAATTTTACTAGTTCCTGACAAGTTCTGATTTACATGACAAGCTCCTTCCCTCTCCTGTTCTAAGTTTAATTTTTTTCCTGCTTTATTAAGTCTGAACATAGACTTTAAATGGTTCTGTGAGACCCCTTTCTCCCGTAAAAGTTATAATGTGCAGGTGAAAGGCTCTTAGTTTACCTCCTGTGCCAACTCAACTCTTTCTTCCAACCCTTCCTAGCAATGATTTAGCTGGTTAGGGGTTGCAGGATTAGAACTCTGGGGGAAAAGAGTAAGACCCAAGAGACCACAGATTCCATGATAAGGATCTGAGGATCTGTGGATGCAAGAAATATTGTTGAGAAATGTGATATACAAGGGAATCTTGACTCTTGCAAAGACCATTCTGGAAGCAGCTTCGAGAGCAGGTGAGTGGCTTTGGGCTAGGGAGGAGAGATTAGAACAGCAAGACTTGTTGGGGGACAGGAAAGCATGCTGGTGTTGTGGGCGAAAGGAACAGAATAAGAGGGAGACCAATCCAATAAGAGTTTATTAGCTGTGGTTGGGGAAGAGGAACATGAGGGGCGTATTGGAGGGAGGGAGTCTGACCAGGATACGTTATATGAATGTATGGGTCTACCACAATGAAACTCCCATGTACAACTAACCGATGGCAATAAAGATCTTTGGGAAAATTAACAATCATAATAGTTATAATAGTTGACCAATGGTAGAGGTCCATGGACTAATTATTTCGTTGTTAAAAAAACACATAATATTGGTTTCATGAGACCATGTTTAAAATTGTCTCATGAGAGAGAGAAAGAAAAATAAAGAACCATCATTCAGTTCTAGGTATTTTCATCCAAAGTATGTTAGTGTGGTTTTTACTCCATTCAGGAAATGCCAGGTGTGGACATTGGGTCAAGGTGAATTCTGGCACACTGGCAGGAATCTCTGGGCCAGTCTATGTGGTCAGCAAAGTTATTGTTGTCCTTGCTGGATGTGTGCAGGAAACAACCAGGGGCTGCCCTTTCCTGACACCTGCGGGGCAGACGCAGAGGGAGGGGTTAACTGTGTCTGGAGCTCAGCTAGGGCCAGCCAGGGTTTGTTCCACAGCCGATGGCCCCAGGCACGTGGGTACCCCTCCCCTCTGTAGTGGCAAGGAAAGCAGTCCAGGATCTCCCAGAACTGGCCTGTGCTGCGGCTCCTGGGCAGGCCTGCCACTTCTTGTGGGGAGAAAGGAGGAACCTAACCTTGAGCACAAGGTTCGAGAGCGCCAGGTGACATTTCTAATTTAGATGAAACCTTGTCCCAGTGCAGGTCCAGGGAAAGCCTGGCTGTCAGGTGTGACCAGATCCATTTCCCAGGGAAGCCAATAGGTGGCAGAGCAATCTTTTCTACACTAATATGTGTGTGAGTATACATACACACACACACACACACACACACACACACACACACACACGGAGAGATCCCATTAGTAGACATGTTTAAATATGTTAATGATCAATGTTGTATAAATTATTTCCAGCTCATTAATATTTCAAGCCTTTAGAACAATTAGCCAAAATACTTAATAGGCACAACTTACGTACTTCCCTCTTATCTTCTTGTGGCTAGAAAATTTGCTCTCCTTTTATAGGATGTTTTCTCTTTTTAATTTTTTTGACATGCAGCCATGAAAGTAAAAACACTAAGCAATTGTGCAGTTGCACTCAATGGAAATTAGATGTCCGTCCCCAGGTCGCTGCAGAGTGGAGGTGGGACTCTGGTCAAGCTGAAAGCCCGCCTCCGAGCAGGAGTGGCTCACAAACCTGCCACTCTCACAGAGGGAGAAATCAGCCTCTACAAAATGAGACTTTTGTGTCTGATATGGAAGTGGGGATACCAGGAATTCTCTTTAGTACTATTTTACACTCTGCGTTTTCACTATGGTGTTTTTTTTTTTAAATTTGTTTTCCTGTATTAGAAAGTTCTTTTTAAGAGCTAACTAGGGGAAGATACCAAAACATTCATTCTGTTAAGTGAATTTGGTCAAACATTAAGAAGCAAGCAATCCTCTAATCCATAGCCTCTGTGTATCTGGGGTAACATGGGGTACCATCACACCTGGCTTGTGGGTTGAGATGGGGTTTTGCTAAGTTTTTACCTGGGTTGGCCTTGAGTGGAGTTCCTCTCACTCTTACTGGCTCCCTAGTAGTTGGGGTTACAAACATGGGCTAGCATGCCCAGCCCTGTATTATTTTTAAAATAAAAATATTTAAGCTAATGTACTTCGAAGAAAAAGATATTCTGCTGCCTAGAACCAGAATTTCATTTTAAAACATTTAAATTAATATAGAAAAACTTATATCAACACATTCTAAAGAAAATTTTCTACTTAGAATCAAGTTTTAGTTATTTAAACACTAATCTTACATCTAATAACTTTCTTTGAAAAGTAAATACATTCTTAATTCATAAAAATATTCATAAATGCCATTCTTCTTGTGTCAAAACCCCACTGGATTCCTTATTTTTTTAAAGACATAACTGAATGTTTTTATGATTACCTGATAATTATGCTTTTTTTTTGAGGGATTGCATTTCCCCACCTTTAAGGAATTTCAGATAATCACAGCAAAATAAAATTGCAGACTTAGCTGAATTATTTTTCTTCTTCCAAGCATGTTTAAACTCATGTTGGAAAATGAGGTTGGATGACTTACTTGTTAGGGATATAAATGTATATCCTGTCTTTTCCTGAATGCACAAGAAAACTGGGTTAAGCCTTTTTTTCTGTAAAATTATTCTTGGCAACTCTTTGGGAAAATCTGTTAGCTTGTCAAGATAAATTTTATAAGCAGAATCCCAGGTTATGGAAACCATTGCAAAATATCTCGAAGATAAAAGCCCTTTAGAGAACTAGAGTTACAAATGTGTGTGTGTAAATGTGTGTGTATATATGAGCACGTGTGTGTGTGTGTGTGTGTGTGTGTGTGTGTGTGTGTACAGTGAGTACTCAAAATATTTGCAGGGTTGTGTAAGCCTGAGACAGATTTTATTATATTATTTTATTTAAGTAAGAGATACTATAATGAAAGAGGATTTGCGATTTTAAGGGAGCACCTGGGAGGAATGGATACGTTCAACATTTTTGGAGAAGCCATATGGGATCTGTCCAAACTGTTCTCTGTGGGCCACTGTCTAGTGAGTTGGTTTTGTTTTTACTATTTATTGAGGATTATAAGTGAAAAAGAAAAGAGAGGGGGTAGGAGAGAGAGAAAGAAAGAAAGTGTATGTGAGAGAGAAAGAGAGAGAGAGAGAAAGAGAGAAAGAGGAGAGATTTAACACCAACCAAATAAATGCTGTATTCTTGAAACCCTCTGTCAATTTTAACCCAAGGCTTTTATCTTATGCTTCATTGGAGCATGTGCATAGAGGGAAATGTATTTCTTCACACTTTGGTGGGTCTTCTCCACAGGTTATCTTTCTAGCTGACAGAGATGTCTGTTTCTATTCTATCACTGACGGAGTACAATGTTGAGAACACTGGAAAGAAAGGCCATCACAGGCTGAAGTTGGGGTCTCCCAAACTGAAAGCACAGGTCTTGGAGCCAGAGAAGTATGAGTAATAATGTCCTAACTGCCTCGTGCCTGTGGGGTGCTGGAAAGTCTTCTCCAACTGTGACTCTGTCTGTTCTTCCGGTCTCATAAAGCTGTCTTTAAACTCTTCATAGAGGCAACATCCCTGAGGTATTTACCATGATGTTAATACCTCATGGATGGCCAAGAAATGGCCTTGGCTTTGTATGGCTGCCATTATGACAATGGTCAAGTTTCAAGATGGTACCCAAGGGCAGAGTGAAGGGAAGAATGTGAGAAGGAAGCAAAGGCAGTAGTTCTGGGAAAAGGGTGATGGGGGAAGGCTGAGAAATCGGTAACTGAAGGCAGAGCCACCGTGTGGGCAAGGGCAGGACTCTGGAGAACAGACCAGATGACCAAGTCCCAGAAAGAGTTCAGTATGGCTCAGTGATAGTGCTTCTGCCTCATAAGCCCAAATCCCTGAGTTCAAATTTCAGAACTGCCAAGCAACAATAGCTAAAGGAGGAGAACAAGTGAACTCAGCGAGCGATGAGTATTCATTTTCTATTACCTCATAACTAGCTACTACCAATTTAGTGGTGGAACAGCCTGTGTCTATTATCTTGAAGTTTTCCTGTTGAGAACTCCAGACAGGGGGTGGCAGGAGGATCCTCAGCTTCCCAGGTTGAACTCATTATGTTGGGGGAACGAAGTGAGACCAGAGTCCTCTCCCAAGTCCTGAGTCCACTCCGAGTGGAATTTCTTTCTTTGTGGTTGGGTGGTGCAAGCTCTCGTTTCTCTGCTAGGTTCTGGTCCAGTCCCATGCTCAGCCTCCAGAAGCTGCCTATGCCCCTAGCTAGCAGCCAGCACAGAGGCTCATAGTGTGGTTTATGCTTCTTCTTCCAGGCAGATGGGGGTGGATGTCTCTTGCTTTTCATATTAAACACCTCACAGTTCAGGCTCATCTGAGAGGATCACCCTTTACTAGAGGCCATGATCAAACTGCAACACTGACACCAATATTGACCATTTCTGCCCCTACTCAGAAGCCAGGACTGTATAGGGTACTCGTGTACGCCAGGGAAAGCCATTGAGGGGATTATCTTGGAATCCTACCACCACTTCCTCCTAGAGCCAAGACCTAGTAGTTCAAATGCTTGGTGGTAGTTCTTTACGTGCCTAATTTCTACCATGTTACTTGTGGTATTGTTTTTAAGACTATGAAAGTGGGATATGAAGGCATAGACCGCAGGTCGGTCCCACCTTGAATTCACACGAACTTCACCGAGTTTTTCCAATTTCTGGGTGATATATTCCACATATGTACAAATGGAATAACATTTGTGATGTAAGGATTATCATGTGTTCACTCAACCAACACTCACCAAGTAGCCACCGTGTATGATGAGTGTACAGGAGATCCTAAGTCACTTGTCCCTGTGGATGGGTTCGAGGATCAAAGCAGCCAACACGTCTTGGCATCATGCAGCTGACATTATTGTCATGGGACACAGTAAACCTCACACGCATATGACGTGGATTACCCTCCAAAGGGTAATTACTATGGAGAAACTGTTCTTGGGGAGAAGAGCCAGGTGCTGGGAGAAGGAGAGTCGTAATTTTCAAGAGTGGTCTTTAGTGATACGAAAAGCCTCGGGGATACTAACCAGGTGATTTTCAAAAATCACCTCTTGAACATAATCATTAACGGAGAGAGGCCTTCCAGAACGAATCAGCTCAGTCTCATGTGCAGAAGCAAGATGAAGACAAAGGACAGAAGGAAGCGTTAGGGACAGCTTTCCCAGCAGCCTTGGAGAGGTTGGGTAGAATAAGAGGAATTCAGAGATGACCCTGTTTGAACGTCTCATGGTGTGTGTGTGGGAAATTCCATACGTTTATTTAGGAACTGTCTTTGTAGGAGGTAAAGAGACTTACTGAGATAAATGGGGTCCCTTCCACTAGGCTTCCTCTTCCTGTTCCTATTCACATCCCAGTACACTACAGAACTTTCCTTCCCCCTCCCGTTGCCCTTCCAGAGTCCCCTTGGCTCTCCAGCTTGTTAGGAGAGAGACAAGGCTTCATTAGTTTCCTGAGGCTGCTATAACAACATGCCACACACTGGGTGGTTTAAATAACAGAAACATATTGTCAGGAGTTCATAAGTCCAAGGTCCAAGTGTGGACAGGACGTCTTCCTTCTTCTGGCTGTGCGGAAGTCCTGTTCCTCACAATGCCCACTGGCTTCTGGCAGTTGTTGACAGTCCTATGCTCACTGGGAGCTCGCTAGCACTCCTCTGTCACACTACGCTCCCCAGTATTGTGTCCCCTCCCCATCAGGATGCCACGCATCCTGGATATAGGGCCTGCCCTGAGGCATTCCTCTGCACTAGTTAAGATCCGTAGTGGCCCTATTTCCAAATGAGGTCACCTTCTGATGAACGGGGGGTGAGCCTTGCGTGTGGTGTAATGTTGTTGAACTCATTACAGAGGCTTAGTCCCATTACCTGATGTGGAAGTGGTGCTCAGTGAGAGTGTGGTCATCGTTGGCTGTGGCTCTGTGGTGTCTGTACGACTGTGATCTGCCCCTCCACGATTCACTTGGCTGCTCCAGCTCTATCCTATCCCTTCCTACCTACCCATGAGCTGTGAGATGCAGTCCAGGCGTAGAGCCCAGTGAGAAGATGTGGGACAGCCTCGCCCACCTCCCTGGGGCAGCCTGGGGGTGGGGGATGCTTCATCCCAAGGGAATGAATGATGCACAATGTGGGCATTTACTTAGGTGGTTATTTTCCAGGGAGCCTCTGTTATAACCAGAGTAAGTCCTGGAGTTACCCTAGTTTCCATCTTTTCCACAAATCCTCTCCTACATGACACATCCAAATTAGACAATACACATGCTACACCAGTGATGCATCTGAGCCCAGTTCATCCATTCACCTTATCCTAGCTAAATCTCACATACATTTATTCTAGTTGCAGACAGCCAGAGATGTGAAGAGAGATCCTAGACTACATATCTCCAGGCTCAGCACTAATCCTTCCTTTTTCCAGGAAGCCCTCTAGACTTCTATCAAGAAGGGGTGTCTTCCTACTCCAGCACACACAGTAGTCCTGTCCTGAAATTCATGGTGTCATAACTGTTGGCCAAGAGCTTGAATAGATGGGAAAATGTTTAAGGGAAGGTCTACAGGTAATCTTATTAGCAGAGTAAATTTCCAACTTCAAGGTGTGTGTGTGGAAGGAAGCTGAGAAATCCCCACTCTATCTTAAATCACACTGTTTTTGTTTGTTCTGATTTCAGAAAGTCCCTTTAGTTGAGGAGGATAATGTATAAGAGAAGAAACAAAATAAGGCTGTTCCTTCAGCTTAAGTGAAGTTGTGAATCACTGAGAGAAAGATCTTTATGTGAGATAAAAGTTTGATTAAAAACCAAGAGAGCAACACAATGCAGCGGTTGCTGGAAAGGGAAGAGGAAAAGATAGTAGGAAAGCCAGTGCAAAAGGCAGAGGCCTGGGCAGAGGAACCAATGGAGACCCACAGTATTTACTCTGTGATTTTTGTAGCCATGTGTGGAGATGCCTGGGACCTTTGGCTCTCGAGAGAATCATATCCTGTAGTCTGTTCTTTTGCCCGTGTGGGCTACTACATCCCTCCTTTTCCAAGAAATACTTGATGTCTAGACACTCAGGAACATCCTGGATGCTGATCAACTTTATTCTTGAACTTGGTCCTTTGCTACCATTGAGATTATACCTAATAGATATCCACCTAGATAATGAGGGGAAAAAATCACAACCTATCCATTAAATTTTTTGTGGAATAACCACAGAAAAATAGAACAACTTATTGGAACTTCTCTGATAGGCTGGGTTTAGTTTGGTGGTACTTACGAATCAGGCTAGAGCTCCCAGGACAGCTGCCTGATAGACAGAAGTCTCTGTCTTGTATAATTCAAAACATGTCCCACCAGACTGGTAAAAGTGTGAGTGAGAGTTGAACCTCCATTTATTATCAGTGGGAGAGGGAAGTTCATTATGTCCCACCAGCTGATAGTTAAGGACTGATGAAAGATGTGTCTCGAATTACGTCTAAGTATTCATTCTAAAGCGTGCCAGAAAGTATGAAGAGAAAGCTCAGTCAGCAACAAGCCAAATTTCTGTCTTGTGTCTACAAGGCAGAACTTAAGCTGAGTTATTAGAACATGCACACATTCATGGTATTTTAAAAAAAGAAGGTCAGCTGTGGCAACTGCCAAGAAGAAATGCCAGATACTGCTGGTTTGGCTTTGCCTGACATATGTTCATTTGTGGGCAGGAAGCCGAGACAGGGCCAGTCTGAGGCCCCAGCCAGACTTAATGCTTCGTTACCTGGCCTACCTCATCACAGGATGTAATGGCTAGCATTGAGCAGTAATCGCTGGAAACAGAAATCAACATAAATCACCGGATAAATCACTAGATGTTTAAACACTTGAAAGTGTTTCCAGCCTGTGTTCCAGTCTGTATGCTGAAAATAATTTGGAAGGGCTCTTAATAAACCATGTATCTTTCCTCTTAAGTAAATTTAATCTAGCAAATATCATAAAGGTCAGTTTTCATGTAGCATGTGAAAAACATAAGAAAAAATGAGCGGTGAATGGCCTTAATAGAGCCTGTACCTTTCCCAGTAACTGAGTTTTAAAACTTAAAAAAAGACAAAAAGCCCAGTTTTCTATGTATTTGTTTAGTACCTGTGTTAGGTGACAAATAAGATTGTCTTAATAGGATCTCATAATTGTTATAAAAACATGTACACTGGAAAATGTCACTGAGAACCTTAATTCTTATGTGATATTCTTCACATTTCAAAAATGGGTCTTTCCATATTCCACAGGCAACTCTAGCCAGGAAGGAAGGAAGGAAGAAAGAAATCTAAGTGTTAGGCGAAGAGAACAAGAAGCTTGGAGCACATAATTTAGGGCTCAAAATGTAATCAGCAGTGATGGATCAAAGCAGGATTGTGCTCTGACTTGTCCCAGGCCATCACCTCTCCCTGGCTGCTCATGGTGTCTTTAGAAGGTGTTGACAAGTGTTGACAAAAGTTACTATTAAATAGTTGGCTCTTTAATGTTGTCATTTCCCTGACACAAAATGAAAAGGACCCAATGTGGTTTGTCTTTGGATCATTATGAGTAGATTTCAAGGAAATTTGATTGGAGGTTATAGATTTAACCATGTGATCTCATTGGATGGATCTCTGTGTTTCTTATTGGACCGAAGAAATGATCTCCATATGCAAATTCACATGATCTCCATATGTATGTTTGTATTAGTCTATTTGATGGCTGAATATGAATAACAGAGATAATTAGTAAGACATTAACATATATGTAAATATTCTCATTATTTTTTGTGTTTTGTTGTTGTTGTTGTTTTGGTCATGGGGCTTGAACTCAGGGCCTGGGTGCTGTTCCTGAGATCTTTTGCACAAGGCTAGTGCTCTACCACTTTAAGCCACAGCTCCACCTCCTTTCACTATTTTTTGTAGTGCCAATTTGCACCATGTCATTACTTTAAAGACTTTCTTTTAAAAGTAAACCTTTAAATCAATGTATCTTATTTATTGTGCTCTTGGAATGTTTACAATGTTGACACACTTTTTTTTTTAATTACTTTTTTTTTTTTTTAGTCAGTCGTGGGGCCTGAACTCTGGGCCTGGGCGCTGTCCCTCAGCTCTTCAGCTCAAGGCTAGCACTCTACCACTTGAGCCACAGCGCCACCTCCTGCTTTTTCTGCTTATGTGGTGCTGAGGAATCGAACCCAGGGCCTCATGCATGCAAGGTAAACACTCTACCACTGAGTCACCTTCCCAGTCCTGTTGACACACTTTTGAATGTCAGAGATTTTAAAGAGTCTTTTGGCCAATCCTCAATGTAAGAGAAAAGGGCTCCACAGGCCCGAATTTTTCCATTTTCCCTGAGTCATGTGACTGGGGCTCCTGCTGTAACTCCAGGTCACTTTCTGTGCCATGCCATCCCTACCTACCCTGTGATCTCATTTTCTGCAGTGTGTTTCAGTGACCTGTGGTCAGCCATAACAGCTGCCATGGGTTTGTATCATACAGTAGATACTTAGGGGGAGGACGGACGTGGAGCATATTCACATAACCTTTGCTCCATCCCATTAATATGATTATACTATTTTTTGTATCAGCTATTGTTGTTAACTTAGCATCACATCTACTTTGTAAGTGAAACTTTATCATAGATATGTTTGCGGTAGGGAAACATAGTTTGAATAGGGTCTGTACTTTTGGCAGTTTCAGGCATCCTTGGGGGTAGGGGAGTGGCTTTGAACTCATCCCCCAATAAGGAGGGTCTGCTGTCATTTCTGATAGCAGCACAATGGGAAATAACCAAGCATGCCATGGTATTCAAGGAAATCTGGGACCTCTCTGAAAAGTATCTTTCTGTTTTCAGTTCTTTGCTCCAGTCCCTCATGGGGATAAGAAGGGATATTTTCTATGGACTTCACATTCACAAAAGAGTGTCACACTTAGGCTTTTGACAATAAGTCTGATGGATGAATTACCAAATTTATAGGTATACACAAAACATTTGTTTATTGAACATAGTGTTTAAGATATGTATTCATTCTGTTGCAAGCATGTTTTCATATTTCCTTTACTAGAATACTCAAGAGGAGACATGGCTAGAATCTCCAGGCTGACAGAGCCCATTAATACTGATGACTCAAAGGACTCCTGACCTTCCCCCTTGCTTTAGAATGGTTGGAGGAAGTATCTGTTTCTCCTAGCCTAAAAGTACAATCCTGGCTGCATCTCGACCTGTATGAATTCCACAAAATTCTTCTCAGAAATCCTCCTTGATTGTCTGAGACATGAGTCATTCTCTCCTTTTTACTCTATGCTTCGTGCTTCAGATTTCTGTGTCATCATCTCCTGCCACCCACTAAGTAGAATGCTTTTTGACAGTAGAGCCAGGATCTCTTGACATTCTTTGGTCTGAGAAGAAGTTTAAGGGTAAGAACTTGTCTCCACCATTTGCTGAGATGAGGAGATGGCTCGTCTAACCTTGGCATCTGAGAAGTAGAGAGAATAGAACTTGCTTTCTTATGGCTCAGAACTGAGTTTTTTCCAAAGGTAAGAGGGGACTGTTAGAAAATGGTGGACAGGAAGGAGAGTCATGACTAGAATCTTTCCAGAAAATGTGACCTGGCAGAGCCCTTGTGACAGATGGGAGGGAAATCCGTGTGACATTGCAGAGAACAGGGACTAGTGGTCTTGTCTTGTTGGTAGTAGAAGAGAGGAAAGACCTGGAGTTATTATGAGGTTACAATTGATTAACAATTGGCTTGGGATTGATTACATCACAGAACTGCATTAAAGATGACCTTATAGATCAGTCTTCCCTGTCACGCCCTGCTGCTACGTCTCCTATGGACTGCAGGTGGCTGGTGGCCAGGTGTCTGAAGTCCTGACAGGACTCCTGTGCAGCCTTTGTCATCTTCGCTCAATGTTAATCTTGCTCCATACAGAGGGCCAAAGTCTTTTGTCCTGGGCCTTCATGTCCTGGAGAGTGCTGAACACATCTACATGGTAGCTCTTCAATTATTCAAGAAAAATAGCTGCCTGTATCCTCATGATAGGCCTAGGCCTTCTCTTCGTTACTCCAAGTCTAGCCTTTCATCTTGTTACACAATAGTATGACAGGAATGGCTACAAAAAAACATCTACTGGATAAGCCTGAAGACAATAAAAATTATTTGAAATTAAAAATAGAAGTATAAAGAAGACATAACAAAAAATAACAAAAAAGAAGACATAACAAACCCAAATGTATATGTATGTATCTATAATGCCTAAACCGTTCAGCTGAAATAGCTGTATTCATGGCTGACAAGGCCAAATTTAATCAGAAGAAAGTCACTGCGTATTGATAGAGGGAACAATCCATCAAGAACATATCAGACTATAACATTCTGTCAAGAAGATGTAACAATTTTAAATGTGTATATACCAAACACTGGTAGGCTCCATTTTGTACTACTGGATATTAAGAGACAGACAAATTCAGAGTAAACCAGCCAATAGAAGGCAGAGGCTACCCTGGAGGGAAAGATCAAGAAGATGGAGGCTTGAGGCCAGTCAGGGAAAAAACTAGCAGCACCAATCTCATCAAATGAGCTGGATGGGATGTCAAATGCATGTCATCCTAATTGTGCCAGAGACATAGATAGGGATTGCAGTCTGGGGCTGGCTTGACAAGAATGTGAGAACTTATCTGAAAAGTAACCTAAAGCCAAAATGGCTGCTGCCTCAAACAGTATCGTGATTGCTTAGCAAGCATGAGCCCCCAATCCCAATATTTCCAAAAAGAAAGAAAGGAAGAAAAAGACACAAAGAAATGATGTATCAAGTTCCTGGATGAACATAGGTACCCAAATCCTCAATATAACTTGCAAACTGAATTCAATAACATAAAATAATCATACACCATGATTAAGTTAATGCCACCCTCCCAGAATGAAAGGGTGATTCATTGTGTGTAGAGCAATAACCATAAATAGAATGAAGCACAAAAGTCATGTGATCATCTCAATAGATACAGCAAAGGTATTTGATAAAATTTAACATTCTGTCATGATAAAAAGTCATGAATTCCTTGGAATAGAAGGATCATACTTTGATATCACGAAGGCTACATGCGGCAGTTCTACAGTCTATATTATACTGAAAGCATTTCTTCTAATATCATGAATGAGACAGCCCTGCCCTCTCTTGAGTATATTCTTTAAGGAAACAGTGTCAGCATCCAATGATGATACCTACACACCCATGTTTACAGCAGCACTATTTACAGTAGCCAAATGATGGAATCACTCTGGGTGCCCATGATTATTATAGCTAACCTGGACTGCAGGATTACTGTGTTTCTCCTGGGAAATATAGTTTTCCACTAAGACATATGATTCTTGTTTTGTGTGTATGTGTGTCTGGTACCAGAGCTTGAACTCAGAACCCAGATACTATACTGTCCCTTAGTTTTTTCCCTCAAGGCTGGCACTCTACCACTTGAACCACAGTCCCACTTCTAGCTTTTTGCTCATACTGGAACTTGGAGTCTCATGAACTTTTCTGCCCAAGCTTGATACAAGCCAAGATCCTCAGATCTCAGCCTCCTTAGTAGCTAGAATTACAGGTGTGAGCTACCAACACCCAGCACCATCTTGGGAACTTTTAAACTCGTGAGTTTCTGGAGTTAAGAACTCCCAGGAAACTCATTGCATGATTGTATTACTGGTTATGAGTGTCTCCTTCTTGCTGTCTGTATGTCTGAGTAGTTCCAGCTCCCTAGATGTGCTTAGAGTAGCTTCATTCTTATAGACATTCTTTCTTAACCTTTTTCATTTTAGCATTCTATGAGGACTTAAGCTTTTTTGGTCTTCTTTTCTTCTTAAAACAATGCCTTATTCTTTGCTATTTAGGAAAAAAACCCCAGCTAGTATGATCTTTGGGACATGGTAGGTGTTAAATGAAACTTTTGTTTTCCTAATTCTTTTGCAACCATTACAACATTTAGAATAATATTTTCTTCCAAGATTTCCTTTCTTCTTATTCCAACCATCTGCTTGGATTCAAGGTAACAATTCCTTGTATGTCTCTAGGAGATGAAATTTACTTTGAGAATCTAGGGGTAAATAAAAAATTTGGTCTTAGTTTCATAGCCCAGGGACCTGGGAATTGGTAATGGCTTTTACAGAAACAGGGCAGAGTGGAATGGGCTTCCTGGAGAAAGGAGGGGGTGGTTGGCTTTTATTATGTTAGATTTGATGAGCTGATGTGATCTGCTGCGGTGTTAGTATCTGCTCAGCTGTTAATTTATGGGAAAAGTTAAGTCTGTCCCTCCACATTTGGGAGTGACCCATGGATAAGTCAAAGATGAGGGGAGGGTTTTCAGGGAGAAATCACAAGGGAGAAGAAGTAGGAGGGTAGATATCAGCTGACAGCATTCCTGAAGACCAGCTATATCCTGGTGGGAGAGGAATTGTGTGTTTTGAAGACGGAAGGGAAATGATGAGAGACAAGAGCAGAATTAGATGATTCCGTCATGGAAGAGGTGCAAGGAGGGCATTACATAATTTAAAAACAAATAACCCCCAAATTTAAAGAGAAATTGAGAAATTATTTGACTTTGTCCTTTAGCCTAATAACAACAATACAAGTATGTACGATTCAACATTATTGACCATTTAGGATGGGGTCAAACTAAGCACTACACACCGATTAATTATTTGAAGAACTCGGTGAAGCATTTAGACTTATTAGATTCTACTGTAAAATAAGGAAAAAGAAGATACATGGGTAGCCTAAAAAGATTGAAGATCATAAGCATATGGAGTGACTGGGCTGTAACACTTGATACTCATTTCCTTAATATTTCATTTCAATAGAAAACTTAGCTCTGTGTGAGAAAGTTGTAAATAGAGATCCGATTAGTGTTGTGAGTTTGAGGCAAGCCCAGGCAAAGAAAACTAAAAACAACAGTATTTGGGGGTGGTGTTGCTTAGTGGCAGTGCACCTGCCTAGCAAGCAGAGCCCTGGGTTCAATCTCTAGCAATATAGCAAGAGTAAGAGGTGGGTTTCAAGAACTCTTGGGGGTTCAGAAAGTGGAATTTGATTTTCAAGACATTTAGCCTGGATGAAAAGGATAGAAAGAAAAATCAGAGTACAGTTAAGAAAAGTTTACTTGTACTGTTGTTTTTAAGGATAAGGAAAGAAGAGAAAAATTACATTAAGCAAAGTAAGTTAGGTTCAAAGAGACAAAGGACACATTTTCTTTCATATGTGGAAGTCAGATGTAAAGAATAAGCAGATATGAACAATATACAAGGTCATATGTGGATACAGACAGACAAATTGCCTAAAGCATGATACACACAGGGGAGGATTCTAAGGGTGTAAGTCCTTCGAACAACTAAATTACAGTTTAACATATCGAACCCCAGGAAACTGGAAGTGGGGAGAGTCAGGGCAAAAGGGTCAGTGCTTGGCCAGGAGAAAGATGAGAGAAAACAGTCATCATATTCAACGTACGTATGTGATACTGGATCCAGGCGACTTGAGGGGAGGAGGAGGGTTGGGAGAGATGGAGACCGATGCAAAGGGTGACACAGATCAAGACACATTGTACTCAGAAGCTGACATGTTGGCGTGAAACCCTTCTGTACAGCTACATAAGAATTAACCAAGAGAGAGAACACAATGCTTTATAATTTTTTTCCAGTGTGCTATGGCTCAAATGGGCAGGCAGGCACAGGGAGTCTAACAAGTCTCAGAAAATACCACAGGGAGAAAAAGGGAAGTATCTTGGGGCATTGTGAAAGATGGTGTCTGGGATGGGTAGAGAAGGAAGATGAGACTCGTGGGGAAAGAGAAAAGTGTTGAGAGGATAGAGAGAGCCTGAGGGAAGGGACTCCAACCAAGAAAGGCGTCTCCCACGCCCACTCTTGTGCAGAAATAGCCAGAAGTGCCACTGGACCATGATTTTCCATGCATTATTTGCTTTATTGTTATTATGAAGGTGGTATACAGAGGGATTACGATGACAGGGTCAGGTAAAGGTACATCTCCTCTTGTACATGTCCCTCCCTCCCTCCAGTCTCTCCGTCCCTCCCTCCTGTCTCCACCCATGAGTTGTACAGCTTCCTTTCCTCTAGCGAGCTCAAACTGCTGCACTTTTCCACCCTTTTCTCTTGAGTTCTGTAACCTTGCCCATATCCTCCCCAAGATACTGAATACACCATACATAAAAAAGAAGACAGAATCATCAACAAATAAAAATAAGAGATCTCTTGATTCCATATCTTGCATTTCATTTCAATATATATTATAATATAATTTTATGTACGTATGAAGAGGCACGCGGGCACCTTTTGTTGGCTCAGGTTTCCACAGAAAACCCGTCACCAGGTCTGATGTTTGAGTCTTGCCATCCATCACGCAGCCAGCTCACCTGTGGAGCTGGTGGAAAAAACTGAATGCCGACCGCTCATTGAACTGTCAGTTGCTTTGGATTTGAGTTTGACTGGGTGGTGGTGGTGTATGGAATTGCATAGGTCAAACCAATTTCAATTTTGAATAGTAACACAACCAGAAGTTCCTTGTGTCTTAATTAGGGGTCATCAGCTTGGTTGCAAAGTGGTCCTTGGCAGACTTGCCTGTGGTAATTTGGAGAGTTCAGTGAAGCTGAAAATGAAGGATTTGATAGTCAGTTTTTCTCGTCATGTTGTTTTGTTCTTCAGCAAATAATGGATATCCTAGACTCCAATTAGAGCCATATTCAAATAATTTCATATTTGCATATTTGAATTGACCGTCTTCTGTGAGAAGAGGCCAGGCTGTGCAGCTCTCCAATTATTGAGAGCAATTAGAAGAGATGATCAGACATTTCTGAGGTCTCATTAGCACACATGTTCCCTGTTCCAACATCTCTGCAGATCACACTGGGCCTCGCTGCCCACAGACTCTTTCCAGAGTCCTGCAGACAGTGACTCACTTTGAGTTGAACAAAAGTAGCTGTTTTCACAGCCAATGCCTACTTTCCCTCTGAAAAGTCATTTGTTTTGGGCCTTTACTTTAAAATATACAGTTCAACTATCAATGTCTTTCCCCTCTTAGAAGCTAAGTTCTATTTTAAATCGAAGCCTTTCTCCATGTTGGTACTTAATACTGGGCCATAGTGAGTTCCCTGACACAAAACTTGGTGTTTAGAAAACTAACTTTTTGGAAAGCGATGCATCCAGCATTCTTGATTTTGATTCATTTAACTATAATCACTATTTTCAAGTGATAAGCACATTAAGAAGAGATCCAAGTTTTGAGAATAAAAATCTTCCTATTAGAGAAGACTGTTCTTAGTTTTCTTTTCAGAGCAAATTATTAAATATAACCACTTTTTGAAGAATGAAGGAGTGAATTTCACATATGACAGCAGATATTAAGCTTCCTATCTTTACAACTCAAATAGAGTTGGACTACTCAGTGTGTTGTAGTGAATCTTCACTGTCATCGGCCTTCACACGTTTTCTTTAGATACATTTCTTACACTGTGTTGCATGTGATTTTATGAAAGGAGGAATCTTAATTCTCAAGCATATACGATCTTAAATACGTGTATGTAAAATTAAGGCATTCTATTTATCATTATTATTACTTAGCAAAATTAGAGTAATAATACCAAAACCAAAATAAATATTGAAAGCACAGCAATCCGACCTTGACTTTATTGTTGTATTGTTGGAAATCTGTTGCTTTAAATTTCAGGCTGTGAAATAATCCTTTTCCTTTTTCATCCCTCTGAAGGGCCTCTGTGCTAACCTTTCAGGGTTTAGCTAGTATCCTACCTGTTGAAGTCAGAACTTGTAGTTTCATAGTAATTTCCACTCCATCCACCAGACAAGAAATGCTTATTTACATAGTTTCAGAAATGACCCACTACAGCACTGGGTGGCAGCAGGGTGGGTGGGTGCTGGACTCTATCCCATAAGTCACAAAACTGAAGTTGGGGGACTGGGAATGTGGCTTACTGGTAGAGTGCTTGCCTGGCATGCATGAAGCCCTGGGTTCATTTCCTCAGTATCACATAAACAGAAAAGGCCAGAAGTGGTGCTACGGCTCAAGTGATAGAGTAATAGCCTTGAGCTAAAGAAGCTCAGGGACAGTGCCCAGGCCCTGAGTTCAATCCCCAAAGAAAAAAAAGAAATGAAAAGAAGAAGAAGGAGGAGGAGAAGGAGGAGGAGGAGGAGGAGGAGGTGGAGGAGGAGGAGAAGGAGGAGAAGAAGAAGAAGAAAAGAAGAAGAAGAAGAAGAAGAAGAAGAAGAAGAAGAAGAAGAAGAAGAAGAAGAAGAAGAAGAAGAAGAAGAAGAAGAAGAAGAAGAAGAAGAAGAAGAAGAAGAAGAAGAAGAAGAAGAAGAAGAAGAAGAAGAAGAAGAAGAAATCTGAAGTTGGACATCTGTGTGGAGAAGAATGGAATGATCAAGAAAAAGTTAAAAATAGGACTGCCATATAACCCAGTAGCTTTGCTTCTGGATATTTATCTCATAGAACTGCAGTTGGGAAGCTAAAAAAGATTCCCACATTCAATGTTCACCGCAAGACAAGTCACAAACTAAGACATAGAAGCAACTGAAATGCCCATTGGTAGATGCATGAACAAATCGTATATGTACATCTGATGTCATTCTCTCCGTTACTGAAACAGGAAGTCCTGAAATGCATGACAGCGTGGAGAGCCTGGAGGGCACTGAAGTAAGTAAGCGATATAAGCCAGTCGGTAAATACTGCTGCACGGACTGTCTCAAATACAGCAGAGAGTAAAACAGGGGTGTCTGGGGATAGGGGGAGAAATGGTGAATTTCAATTTAATTGATGTATTGGTCAGCTTTCTGGTACTATGATAGAGTAATGAGAATCAGGTTAAAAGGGAAGAGTTAGTTTGGCTCATGCTTTGAGATGTTTCAGTCTGCAGCCCGTTGGCTCCAGGGCTCTGAGCTTGAGATGGGGCAGAAGATTATGGCTGCAGGTGCACATGGCAGAAGAGCTTGCTCACCCCCAAGGCAGCCAGGAAGTAAAGGGGAATGAGGAATGGAAGGACATGGGGACAGAAGGACATGAGAACAGATACGTGTATCGCACGCACACCCTCACTGGCCTCTTTTCTGTAACTGGACCCAATGTTTGATATTCCATGTTGTTATAAATGTGTCAATGGATTAACTCCCTGAAGAAGTCAGTGCCTTTATGATCCAACCACCTTCCAAAAGCAACTCAGCTGGGAACCACACCTTGACCACATGACCCTTGAGGACATTTCATAGCTACATCATAAAATTGGGTGTCAAGAGGAAAAATTTGTTGGGACTCTGTGGAACTTTTACCTATTATTAACGATACTACAATGTACCTTAGAAATTTGTTAAGAGGGTGGACCTTGATATTCATTTTTGAAAGGGAAAGATATGAGAGACATGGAGGGCTTCACATAGACAGATTATCAGGTTACACCAGCCACTGGAATGTGAACCTGCCTTGTCACAACAACACTGCTGTGTCACAGATGTGTGCAACAAGGAAGTGAGTTACTCTGTGCCACAGCACACAGCAGAAGCCTGCGACTGACATGGTATGTGATTGGATGCTGCACTCATCCTTGGGGATATGGTTGATTATGAGGTTCTTCTGCTAGGTCCATCAAAGCCAGAAAGAAGCTACATTCGTGGTTCTTCAGTCACAGTCTGTCTTGGTTGGAAAAGAAAAGACTCTTGGATCAGTCTATTCTGGGCATGATAATTCCAGGAACATGATATATCTCATTCATCAGAGTGAAGCCTGCCGAGGGATACAAGACACCCACAAAGAGACACTGTCCAGACAGATCTGCATTTCCTTACTCAAATATGCCGGGATCAGAGTTCATAAAATTTTAACTCTTCCAGGAATCCAGACACCTGCAATGTTTTCCTCTAATTTCTGAAATGACTGGTGGTCGCCATTAGGGGTATTGAAATCACTGAATACATTTCTGCTCGTGGATTTGGGTACAGGACCCTGGAGCACCATGCTGACTGGAAAAGGCTCACTTTGCCCTTGGCCATGCAGAGTCCTGTCCCATTCATTCCTTGTCTAAACGACTTTGATTCTAGAGTTGCCAGTGTACATCATAATAAAAATTGTCTCTTTTTTAAAAAGTCCTGAATTTGAAACTTGATGAACTTTTCCAATAATGATTTGGTCATGTTTGCCTAATTCTTATTCATCAGTGAGTGTCTAAAAGAAATCATTATTAAACCTAGCTCCCTGACTGCTTCCACTAAGTGTTAAATAATAAATAATGCATTTCGACTTCAATTAATCTACTTAGACATCTTGCAGGCCACATACTTTGGTAGAAATGTTCTAATCTTTGAATCAATCCCCAGATAGGCTCTGCCTCAACATTTTCAGCTCACTAATATGAAGCTTTTAATTCGAGATCTGAAGTAAATGGATCATTTAGATTATTGTGATCTCACAAACAAATAAGACAAGGCACTATAAGGACAACTTGAAAATCTGCTCAAGGCTAAATCTGGAGTGAATATTCTCTCCTTATGAGAAATTATTTCTTAACTTTATGTCTTTAAAATTTTATCCTAGTACAATGCATTGCAGTTGCCTGAGAATTTTTTAAGTGCTATGTGTGTGTGTATGTACTTTTTCTTGTTTTTCTTAAATAGACATAACTTTGTTTTTCAAGAGTATTTTATTTTAACAAATCTATTTATGTATATGATGCTTCGTGATCACAATTTGTCATTCTCCCTCCTTTTTTTAAAAACTATACTGTGAAGTTGATTAAATAATCCAAAAAATGCTCCCACTTTGGAACTATTAAAAATTACCGATCGTGACTCTGAGGACCAACGCTTTCATGATAATATTAACTATTATTTTGTATATTCCCTTCTGATTCTTGTCTCTATAAGGAAGCATGCTATGTGGCTTAAATCAGAGTCTACATGCTATTTTAGTAATCATGTTGAAAATGTTTCCACAGGGTAAGAGTTTCATAATATAGATAACTATAATGCTATGTATGGAGAAGGTAGCATGATTTAACTCATTTACCTTGGAAATTTAATTTGTTTTCATGTTTTGGTTGTTATAAATCATGCTAAAGTAAATATTTTGTGTACAGAGCTTTTCTGTAGTGTCAGGAGTCTAAAGATCTAACTCAGTGGCTACATGTGAATATATAGATTCCCCAGAGTTTTACTAGAGTTTGGCCTTAACACGTCATAAAGTCCATATAAACACACGTCTACTATTTATTGCCTCTGTTTTTCACTAATAGTGAGACTAAACTTTTTCCAGGTTTGTGTTCATGCTCTGTATTTCATTGTGTGTTTTTGCATAGCATTAGCATCTGCATCTGTTAGATGACTATGATCATTTCAGAAGGTTTCTTCCACATTTTCAGGGTTTCTAACCACATCTATAAGAGGAGTGGAGGTTTAAAGGCAATCAACACAAGTAAGGTAAAGCGTACCTATATTACGTCGGCTAATCTTGAAATGTTGCCAACACAAAGCCTTGGAAGCGGGAGACATGCAAAGCTCCCTCGTCTGCTCCTTGCTCTGCAAGGTGGAGAGAGCTTTGTGCTCTGTTTTGAGGTGGGCTTGGGCCATTTATTATGCCCTCCGTGGTCATCTCAAACACCGCCCATCTAGGTGTCACTCTCATCATTCACAACAATTTCAAGATGTTGAATTTGTCCTTTCTGGTCTGTGCTGCATTTGTTTCTGTGCTCATCTCTCTTAGAACTACTGTTAGCCTGATTTGCACTTCCCTTTCCCCATGGGCCATGAGCTCCTGTGAGAGGAAAAGGGGTCCTGCCTGTTTAAACCCCGGACCCCCGTCTGAAGGAGAGGCTGAGAAAGCAGTGAGTGTTTCATGAATATGAGGACTAAGCTAATGCGTGCAGGTAATGCTCAACATTTTTTTTGTTGTTGTTGGTCGTGGGGCTTGAACTCTGGGCCTGGGCACTGTCCCATAGCTCTTCAGCTCAAGGCAAGCACTCTACCACTTGAGCCACAGCACCACTTCTGGTTTTCTGGTGGTTTATTGGAGATAAGAGTCTCACGGACTTTCTTATCCAGGCTGGCATTGAACCGCAATCCTCAGATTTCAGCCTCCTGAGGAGCTAGGATGACAGGTGTGAGTCTCCAGTGCCTGGCAGTGGCGTGGTTTTCAAAAGAAAAGACACACAGTTCCAGCTCACTGTGGGAGAATAAGGGTGGCAATTCAAACATACTCAACTAGATGTGGCAGAATTAGAGTCCTGCGTGTGGAAGGGGTAAGGTGAGTCTACCAGATCCTCAAGGGCTAAGATTTTCATTGTTGGGAAAAATCATCCTCTGTATGCCTTGAGAGGAAAGATAGGTTTGTTTGCATTTTCGTTGATATGATCATTGGTAAGACACAGTTCTTGAAATCTGGAATGGCATCCTTTCTTTTTTTTAGCAAACTATACATAATGCTTCTGTGGGATATCTACTTAAACAATAGAAGTTTGAAGAGCAGAAGCTTATCTAGAACTTTCTTTCAAAGTTATGTAATGCACACTTTAGAAGCATCTATCCCTTGGAAATGCTTACAATCATGACTGCTGATGTGATGGAGACTTGGACAATGAAGGCAATATCATTTTGTCAGCCAGCCTGTGGGAGGAAGCCAGGCTGCTTTTATCTCTGAGTGTCTTGCCTGTGTCTAATTCAGTGACAGTGAATTCTTGTCCCACCTTACCTCCTAAGGTCATCTGGATAAAGACACTGGAAACTAGAGGTGCGATGCTAACATAGTGATGTTTCCCCTGTCTGTAACATTTTCACCTAGCTAGGGCCACAGACTTCTCTTTGAGTGAGTGAGAGAGGTATTGGGACTATGGATATGGTGATATTTTATTCTCCAGATAGAGAATTCTTCAGCTTTAAGTTCTGTGCTGCACTTATTAAATGGGGAGACACTTGCAGCATTTACTGCAGCTCGACTTGGGAAGCCACACATAGATTGAGTATATTCACAAGAAGAGTGAAACTTTTCTGTTCTGCAGACCACACAAAAGAGCCACTGCTCAGGGGACCAATGGTAGCCTCATGACATAATCATTTCCACATGCATCTACAAAGTAGGCACTGGTCCTGGGGCTTGAACTCAGTACCTAGGTGCTGTCCTGGAGCTTCTTTTGCTCAAGGCTAGCACTCTACCACTTTGAGCCATAGGTTCACATCCAGCTTTATTTTTTTTTTATGTGTGTGGTTTATTAGAGATAAGAGTCTCATAGCCTTTTCTGCCCTGGATGGCTTCAAACTGCAATCCTCAGATCTCAGCCTCCTCAGTAGCTAGGATTACAGGCATGAGCCACGGGTGACCAGTTAGGCACTTCTTTTTAAACAACAGGATCTTAGACGTAAACATGTTTATGTATGAAAGGATCAGTTTCTGCTTAGGGAAATCCACGTTTGAGCTTAGCTTTTCAAACTGGTTCTTCACCCACCACTGAAGCATATAAAAAATCCTGTGACCCCAGGCTTTCCGGACTGTAGCATTATTGGTGAGTTGGTCCAATATTAATGTTTTGGTTTGCAGTTGTCTTGTTCATAGTAGCAGTATCCTTGGCCCACTCCTGGAGGTCTAAAGCTTTCCATGTTGAAAATCAGTGCTCTCAACCCAACCAAAAATGCACGTGAGCTGGCTTTTGCTTCTACTCACCCCAGTCTTTCACGGCCTCCTTTCTCTTCCTGTGAAATGAGCTCAGGGCCTCTTGCTTTACTCAGACATAGATTCAGTGAACTGTCGAGGCACTCAATGCATGACTGTCGAATGAACCACCAAGGAATATGTGATGAAGATACATGTACAGCAAGGAGCTGTCCAAAGAAGATGAGCTCTCCTTTCCTGCTTTCCCACTTCCAGCTCCGAGCCATTCAGAAATTCATGTATGTTTCCACAGAATGGAAGAGAGGTAGGGCCATGCCCCAACACTTTCATTCCTATTATTCCCAAGAACTAAGTCTGCCTTGCACAGACTGAGCAGTCTAACCCCTAACTCAATAATCCCCACAGTGTCTCTGAGTGTGTTTGTTGATGACTAACTGGTTCCTGTTGTTGCTTTTGATGATGATCAGAATGCCAGGTGTCCATTAAGATGCCTAGCATTGCAAAGCTCCTGCAAAACCAGGGACATTTCATTGCTCTGTCTTACCAGACCCCTCCATGACAGGTGACATTTCGTTCTCCTGATTCAAAGGGGAATTCGTCCTGTCCCTGTACTTTGAGATTTCCTCCCATCTACCCCCACCCTCCATCCTCAATGAAGTCTTACCATGACCTTTTCAAAGTATAATTTATGGCCTGACTACCATCCAACCATTTCTTAGAAAAACATCTTTAATGACTTGCTCTTGTTTGTAAGATGAAATTCCTACACATGATCTCAGAGTGCCCTTCCCTTTACTACTTGCTGTTTCTTCCATTTGTTCACCCAGGGCTCAGCTCAGTCTCCCTGGAGTCCTGCTAGCCTCCGGCCCTGAATATGGCCTACTTCTCTTATTTGATCTCATCTCAAACGTCTCTTCTTGAGAAAACCTTTCTGAACTCTAGACTAGGTCGATCCCATGGTCCACTCATTACACCTCTGTAGGCTGTTCTGTAGCTGTGGCTCTCTATGGATGCATTTGGTGTCCAAAATTCTACTATTTCTCCCCTCAGATGACCACATCCAGTATGGCAGATGCTGTCTGCTTTTTTCCTCTCCATGGTGTCCCCACCGTTTTGTGTGGTACCCAAAACAGAGTTAGTGCTAAGTAAATATTTGGAGATTCATCCATGCATATGGATTATGACTTATAGCTTATCTTTTTTCTTATTGGTGATGAGGCAACTCCATTAGACAATCGTGACCCATGCTTTGGGCTGTGATTTAAGTATAGTTTGTCCTCCTAAAGTTCACGTTCTGGGGGTTTGGTCCTCAGTGTGAAAGTGCTCAGTATAGGAGCTTTCAGGTAGGAGTTTAAGCAATGAGGCCTATAGGGAGGTAATTAGGTTCATTGCAAAATGTGACTGCTCATCTCAGGGAGCAGTGTAGTCTTCAGGGATTGATTTAGTTACTGCAGGGTGGTTATAAAGTAAGGTGGTTCCTGATGTGTGTTACCTCCCACACACGTCCTTTGCCACTCTGTCATGTTTTCCTGCCAAATGACACCCCCATGAACCACATTAGGACCTTCCATGAGATTCTCACCACAGGAAGCACCCCCAGGGTCAGACTTGTCGGTTTCCAATGCCTGGAGCAAAAGGAATCTCTTTTCTTCATGAAGTACTCCCTCTCAGGGACTCTGCTATGGCAACACAACTTTGTAGCTGGGAGATAAAGAATGCCCTAACTATTGTCCTCAGACCAGCTCTAGCTTTGTGTCTTCATGGTTTTCCCTTTTCCACATTACGACTATGTTAGTTAGGGTTCCCTCACTGTAACAATTACTTGGGATAGGCAATCTATAAAGGGAAAATGTGTATTTGTGAATAGAGTTTGTCCTGCTGAAGCTGTTCTGGAAGCTTGCTATTCCCACCTAGGTTTCTCAAATTTCCCATGCAAGGTTTCAGTCCTTGAATGTTTGGCCCTATAGCTTTGGGCCTGCCATGGTGCATCATGGGAAAAGTATGCATGTGGGAAAGTGTGGTAAAACAAAACCCACTTACTCCTCTCATGGCTGGAATGTGAAAGAGAGAAAGAGGAAGTATCTAGAGTTCTACTATTCCCTTCAAGGGCACATCTTCAATGGCTAAAGCCCTAGGCTCTGAGGTGGAAGTTTCTAAGATTTCCTAACAGTGTTGGTCTGGGAAACAAGCCTCAGACATCTGGGCTTCGGGAAACACTCAGGCAAAACCATAGCACTGGCCTGGATGGACAGGAAGCCATTAATGTGCCTTGATTCAGTCCCTTGATACTGCTTCCTTTCCTGCAGCCATTTTTTTCAACATGGCTTTATTGTCAGTCCTACAAGATCGGAACCTGCTGGCCCATTTACCTGCTTATAGTGAACATTTGACCTGGGGTGTTCTCTGGGTACGATTCCTCATCTGTCACTAAATATCTCATGCTGGGGTGTGAGGTGCAGTATACTGGGAGCAGTGACAATTCTTTACTATCTTCCCAGAGTCTGTGACAGGTCAGCCTGTCTGACCAAAGAGAAAACACAGGCCAGCTTACAAACAGGGGCTCCGTGTGTGGATTGTGTGAACGGTGACACATCTTCCCTCCTTCCTCGATGGCCCTCGTCCCCATCACTTGCATATATGTAGCATAAGATGTCACCAGGTGATATGTCTGGCTGAAATCATTTCAGCACTAGGATGACCCCAAACTTGATTTGGATTTCTCCTCCCTCGTGAAATGGATCCTTCTTCCTACCCAAGCTGTCAGGCATGTGAAGATAACTTCATCTCTTCATAGGACCACGGATGGGATGAGCTACAGAAGTACAACATAGAATTCTAATTTTTATTATTATTGTGGTTGGTCATCTTAAGAGTGAGACCTAATGTAGGACAGGTATCGACAAGCTATCATCTGATTCAATAATCTCCCTGGCCACATTTATTTATAAATGAATCTTCTGTCAACATCAAATTCTCATTAGCATTCTTTACTCTCCTTGGTAGGATCATGTAAAATTGATAGGCTCAAATTTCTATTAAATGCACTGCAGGTTTCTGGGTTGTTATTTATATGGAGCCTTCTGGAAGCTTGGGATCAAACTATCTTGTGAATAAACATTACATCCAGTGATATCACCTTTCATCTTAAAAGGGTCTTTAGAAAGCTTTTAGAATGGCTCAGGCGGGATTGTTCATTAGAAAGATTGGAAGGAATAGAGCAATCACTTTATGTGTATGGAATTTCTGAGTAATACGTGCAAATGAACATTGCAGAGAAATTGATGTGAACGGAGTACATTTAAATCAAGAGCGGATCCTCAGATTAAGAGAAATTTTTTTCATGTATTTATTTGCCCAGAAGTTTTCCAGTCATTATAGAAACTAGAGTTTTCCACTTTGGCCCTAAGTTATAATAGGACATAGCACTAGATACTGAACACCGATCAAATGATGAAACATTTTTTTTCAAAGCCCCAGGAACAGCTGCTGCTTATTGAGTTACCAACACGACTTCCTGAAGAATGTGATTTTGTTTCAAAGATAGCCAAGCACTGACCAGGCAGTCTGGGCTCCGTTGGAGCTATGATAACGTGGTATGTTGTTAGCATATTATTACTCTTATTATTAGGTACACTTCATAAAGTAATTCCAGATCCTTCTTGCCATTACTTGGGAGGGATGGCTTTATTGACTTTGGGAGAACTATAAATCGAAATGGCACTTTTATGATTGAGAGATAGACAGCAGTTACAGGATTTGAATGATGTTTTATGAAAATTTGAAAAGCGTCATAAACTCAAAAGAAAGTTCCATGGGGTAGAGTCTGAGTTGCAAAATGCACAGAGGCTTACTGGAATCTGTGAACTTCTTAGGGTTACAAGAAAGATGCTGACCAATTTGCCAAGCCCAGCTCCTATGGGATTAAGTCTAAGGTCGACTTTCAAAGTATTTTTGTGCTGCAAGATTTTGGAATATCTCTTCAGTGAGACAGCTAAAATATGCCTTTAAACTCGTTCAACTTACGTCCCCCTTCCCCCAACACTTTTAAACTATGTTTCTGCTAAGCAGTGTAAATAGAGAATTTTTGTACCTAACTTGAAACACCCTTGCCACAATCCTCTCTTAAGTTAAAAATAAACATCTTGTCAGGAAAAATATTCTTGATCTACAATGAAATGATCTTTCAAGCTGAACTGTGAAAATTAAGAAGGAATTCCAAACATTCCTACAAGTACATACAAGATGGCCATTGTTGGGAAATATTGTTATTGTGCTGAAAGTCTGGGGAAAATATAAAATATGGAAATAAAAACAATTGCAAATATGATTAAACCTGAAACATATCCCTTCTGAAGAATTTAGTCTAAGGAAATATTAGCAAAAAAGTTATACATTAAACCGTTAATAGCTAATGTTAGAGATATCAATAATTATTTTGGAAAATGGCAATTATGGTTTTTGTTTGTTTGTTTGGTTTTTTTTTTTTTGGGTCCGGTTGTGGGGCCTGAACTCTGGGCCTGGGCGCTGTCCCTCAGTTCTTCAGCTCAAGGCTAGTGCTCTACCACTTGAGCCACAGCGCCACTTCTGGCTTTTTTCTTTTTGCTTATGTGGTGCTGAGGAATCAAACCCAGGGTCTCAGGCATGCAAGGCAAGCATTCTACCACTGAGCCATCTTCCCAGCCTGAAAATGGCAATTATATGATGTAAAGATTGCATTGAAGAATTTTGAATTTTTGTTTCTGACCATTTACATTTCAATTTTTTTAAACATTAGACACAACTTACACAATTCAGGATATATTTTAAAATATTCACTTGAATAATATTTTTCCAAGGTACTCTCCATTGTTTTCAGAAAAGTTTGAGAGCTGAAATGATATATTGACTCAATGCAGAGGAATGCTAGAATGCCATCCAGTCATTTCTCAGGCAAGAATTATGTGCATTGATTACAATTAATATGCTATCAATTAAAATGAAAAAATTGTATAGCAACTTGTCACAGGAGGATTATACTTAATTTAAAAAGCAATAACCAAACAATTTCAGATGAAGTTTATTTTTCTAACAGGCATGATGAATTAGACATTTTGGTTCTTGGGGAAGTATTCGTGTGTTGAGTTTGCTTTTTGGTGGACTTTCAGTCACATGACATTGGGGTCATAGCTCCTTAGTTGAGGGGAATGAAAATGCATTAACTAGAACCATCAGACCACAGTAATCTGTCTATGCGGAGTTAAGTCAGATAAATTCATGCAGAAATATTTAGCAGAGATCCATACAGGGAATTACAAGGAAGACAGTGGGGACCAACTTGTTCCTGTTTACCCAGAATTTTCAGCACTGGGAGTCCCCCAGTCCCCAGGCCCCTGGCAGTCAGTCCCCTGACAAATGGGGACGAGGTGGCTGTAGCCAGCCCAGCTTGGACTTTGTCCTTCTGGCTGAGTCCCCAGTGAAGGAAAGAGTAGCCTGGGTAGGACAGGTTGGGTGTGGGGTTGGAATGAGCGTGAAGAGGGACTCCAGTGGGCAAGAGGATGCGAGGAGCATCAGGGCACCTCCATCCCCCACCCCCCAGCATTGGTTACTTCAAGGAAGTGAGAATAAGGTGAGTCAGACCTTAGCCACGACCCAGTCACCCAGCAAAGCCAGACGTGGTTATCAGTGCTGAGGGTGCTCTAACAGAGCTAGTTCCTCCTGAGGACCAGGAGGGAGAACCCGTTCCCAGTGCTCCTCAGCACCTGGTGGCTGTCTGGGTGGTCTTTGCTTCCCTTGGCACCGCAGGTGCCTCAGCCCACCTCTTCCTTCACCTGCCCGAGGCGTTCTGCCTGTGTGTGTTCTGTGTCCATACTTCCACCTTCTGATCTGTCACTGTTCATGTCTCAGAACATTCACTCTGTCCTCTGAGGGTGCCATTTTAACTAATTGCATCTGTACCTCCTCTTTTTTCAAAGTCATATTCGTAGGGTCTTAGGGGTCAGGACTTTAATATGAGTTTCTGGGAGCCAAGTCAACCTATAACCATAGTGTTCCCATATTAGAGGACAGTAAGATGTCCACGGGCCTTGCCTGTGTCGACTGACAGCCTCCCAAGTTCAAGGTGGCAGCCTCTCCCCCGCCCCCACCCCGCCTCCCATGTGGCGTGAGGAAGGGTCTGGCCACCTCTGTGATCAGTGAGGAGGGTCTGCAAAGCCCCCTCCGTGTTAAGAGCACACCAGATGCAACACACAATCTATTAAAGATTACTCGAGGTCAAAGGAAAGAAATGCTATTCTGAGGAATGTCCTTCAGAGCAGAGCTTCTCCGCATTGTTTCGCAAGGTGCATAAGAGAAAATGATTTGGAAGTTCAGGTGCCAAATGGTGGCTCTGAGCTTTGTCAGACGGCGGTGAAGGGATGACAGGGACATCGATCGATGCCCGGGTGGAAAGAGGAAGGCCCAAGAAGCAACGGAACACCAAGCAGGATCAAAAGCTTCATTCTGCGTTGTTGACTGCAAAACACCGCAGAAATAGCATCAACATTATCAACATCCAGAGTTCTTTCAGGACACAGTAAAGGGCAAAAGGCTGACAAGAACGGAAGAGAAAATGAGCAGCAAAGGTGCCAGACACTGCGTTTCTCAGGTACTTAGGGATATTTATGGAAAAGAACAGATTGATTAGGAAGGAGGGCAATGGGAGAAAGAAAACGTTCTTGATCCTGGACGAAATGAAAGCATAACTGTGAATATATTTAGTCTTATTTTTACATTACAATAATATATTTAATTTTCATAAGTCTGTAATCATATTATTCCATTACAATAATATATTTAATTTTCATAAATCTGTAATCATATTATAGAACTTTCTGTTTCTTCTCCCCTTTAGCAATATACTGTGAGCATTTTTCACACCTTCATACATTATGAAGATGTCTTTAATGTTTTTATCACATAAATGTACTGTGCTTTGAGTATGACATGATTTTGTTTTGATTTTTATTGTTGTTGTAGGGCCGAGGCTTAACCTCTGGGCCTGGATGCCATCCCTAAGCTCCTTTTGTTCAAGACTGGCACTCTACCACTTGAGCCACAACATCCCTCTGCCTTTTGGTGGTTAATTGTAGATAAGAGTCTCAGGGACTTTCCTGCCTAGGCTGGCTTTGAATTGTGATTCTTAGATCTCAGCCTCCTGAGTAACTTGGATTACAGGCCTGAGCCACTTTTGCCCTGCTTGTTTTGAAATTTTGATTTTTTGCAAATGATGCCGTAAATATTTTTTATGATTATTCCTTATGTGAATATGTTCTTATGATCTTATATGACCCTTTCTTATGATTTTGCAAGATAATTTTCTAGAAATTGAATTACAGGGGCAAAAGACATGTGAGCCAGAAGTCTGCAGATGTAAAGATTCTACAGACCAAGAAATTAAAAAAGAAAGTAGCATAAATTAAATGGCCAAAATATGGTTGCTTGCTTTTTAATTTAATGAAATAAGTGCATTATAAAAAAGCTGATAACAGCTGGGCACAAGTGGCCCAATGCCTGTAATCCTAGCTACTCAGGAGGCTGAGACCTGAGGATAGCAGTTTGAAGCTAGCATAGGCAGGAAACTCGGAGCCTCTTATCTCCAATTAACTACCAAAAATAGCTTGAAGTGGAGCTGCGGCTCAAGTGGTAGAGTCCTAATCTTGAGCAAAAACTTCAGGGACAGCATCTAGGCCCTGAGTTCAAGCCCTAAGGACTAGCGCACACACACACACACACACACACACACACACACACACACACACACATGCACGCGAGTGTGTGTGCACATGCACAGAAACACATACACAAGCTGATAACAGAACATAGTAATTTATAAGAGATGCTGTGTTTCTCACTGAACATTTGAGAATGATAACCTTACAACAAGGAGCCATCCTTAAGCTAAATAATTGAGTCCCATCCCAAGGGCAGTTCATCAAGAAGGGACAGTGGCCTGTGGTTTGGAACTTTAGAACCTCGATATGGACAACTCTGCTTCTGCAAGATCATAATATGAAGTTAGCTACTTTGAAGAGGTGCCTTTCACGAACCTTCCACCTCTAATGACTATGTATTTGGCAGATGGGTGGATTTTAGTTGGCCTCATCATTCTAAGATCTTTTCTTTCTGTGATGGTGAGGCCACAGCAACTTGGTAGACAAGCGATCCTTAGTAAGGACTGGCCCTTTCTGCATTTCTCTGCAGAGAAAGATCTCTGCTCTGGAGCCCAGGGCAGAGGCACAGGCTCTGTATCAGCCAGAACTAGTCACATCTTGCTTCTGTCATTTTGCTGCAGCTTGGCGGGTCTGACGGGGCTTGATACAGGGAAGCCTGAATATCCTCAATTGCAAAATGGGGGAAGGGGATTGTTCGTCCTCTACCTAGTTCTTCAAGTGGTCCTATGTTAAAAACAAACAAACAAACATAAAATCACCCACATTACTTCACTCAGTATGTGCTATATTAGACCAATAAATTTTACATGTTCATTGTAAATATCATTAATCAAAGGCTAACAGACTTTTCCTGTAGAGGTCAGAGAATATTTAGGCTGTATGGGCCCTAGACTCTGCCGAATCTATTCAACCTGCTATTATAACCTAGAAGAAGCCAAGTAAACACGTGAATGGATGAATGCACTATGTTCTAATAAAACTTTATTTGTGGCCGTTGAATTTTGCATTTCAAATAGTTGTTTATAAGCTTTAGCTATTTTAAAATAGAGCAACTACTCTTAGGCCAGTGGCCACATAGAAAGTAGGCAGCAAGAGTCATGGATTTTTAGTCCTGACCATGAGCCTTGAGGAGATGTTAGAAACATTTCATCCCAGAGGATATGTTTTTGCGTAACGTATTCCTTGGAACTAAGATCAAATCTATTTGTTTTGAAAGGAAGGTTTTCAAAACATGGCCCTGGTGTATGGCAAGAAGAATTGTAAGATTTTTGTAGCTGTCCAGACCCCAAGGCCCACCTCCTAACCCGCAGAGCTAAGGCCTGTGGTCTCTGGGGGTTCTCTATATCACTCTGGAAGTTCTCCCAGGTAAGGGAGACCAGACTGGGAACATTCCTGAACCTCCCCCCCTGTTCTTTCATGGGCTTTTATAATACACCCTTCACCATTAACCAGACACTGAGATTTTTTTTTTATTCATCGATGAAAAGCTTATTCAAAACTCTGTTCATCTCAGATGAAAAGATAAACAATAATTTCATATGGTAATTTCCCAATTTTTTGTATTGTACCTACATAGCCAAACACAGCTGGAAGAAGGCACTAACTGGCTCCAGGAAAGAATAAACCCATATACTCTTATTTTCAAAGGCTAACGCACGCTGTTCAAGCAAAAGTCCTAGTAACTTTCCATGAGACTGAAATAGAATAATAAACCCAAACCAGAAAACAGTTGTTGACAAGATTCCCCATTGATTCTCCCTGCTGCTGGTAGGAAATGTGAGATGGAGGGAGGGCAGGGGGGAGGGAGAGAGAGAAACAGGAGTGTGAGAGAGGAGACAGAGAGGAGTAGTAAGCAGGCTGAAGTGAAGAGATAGAGAAGGAAGGAAGGTGATTTTACATTTCAAACCAAAAATACTCATTTAATAGGATGACATTTTCAGGCTTATGTTTTTTTTCTTGGAAAACGGTGGTTTTGTTTCTTTGAAAATAAACTTTCCTGCCAGGCACTGGCGGCTCATGCCTTTATTTATGGTTACCCAGGAAGCTGAGGTCTGAGGATCATGATTCAAAGCCAGCCTAGGCAGGAAATTCTATCAGACTCTTATCTCCAACTAGAAGTGGAGCTATGGGTCAAGTGGTAGAGCATTGGCTTTGAGCACAAAAGCTCAAGGACAGCTTCAGGCCCAGAATCCAAACTCCAGAAGTGGCATACACACACAGATAAAATAATTAAAATTTCCTGAGGTATAATTGACATATAAACATCTGTACATACCATGAAAATCTTAATGAAGAGCTATAATTTTTGATGAAAATTTATTTATATACTTATTTTAGAGGTTCAGAAATGCCATTAAATATTATATTTTTAATGTATTAATTAAAATTATACTAATTAATTAAAAATTAAAATAGAGCTACAAGTGATTTAAAAATCTTGTTTGGATTTTCTATTTTTGTAATGTATGTATTTATATGTATGTAATTTTAACAATGTTTGAAATAAGTAAGAAGATGAAGAACAACATATATCATCATAACATATATCATTTTTTGGAAAAAAAATTGACTGGGGGTGGTGGCAGATGCCTGTAATCTTAGCTATACAAGAAGAGGTAGGAGGATCATGGTACCAGGCCAGTTTCCAGCACTAGCTCAAGTCTGTATTAAAGAAAGAAAACCAAACAAACAGCTAAAGGGAAGGGTGGGGGAAGTAGCTTAGGTGCTGAAAGCCAGACTTGAGTACTGCTGCACACACGCATGCACGCATGCACGAGTGAATCAATGGTTTTCTTGCTTTCTTTCATGCGTTCTCATACTCTACAAATCTGCAGGACCCATGATTCTCATGGAAATGAAGCTAGTCTGAATTGAGATGTGTTGTGAAGGCGACATATACCCTGAATTTCCGTTTTAGCGGGAATGAAGGGTGGAAGGTATTTCTTCAACAGTACTGTATTAATTACATATTAAAATAACCTTTTGCTTGTCGCAGGCTAAGCAAAGTATTAAGTTTAATTGGGCCTAGGTTTTTCAGAGCGTGAACTCAGGGCTTCATGCTGGCTTGCATGGTTTCTCAACCATTTGAACCATGTCTCTCCTACCAGTAGTATTAGATTAGCTGCTGGGCTGTTGCAGACTGTCTGGGGGTGGTTTTCTGAGTCTGGCAAGAGGAGTTGCCTCTTAGGGGAAGGGATAGGAGACTGCAGGAGGCGAGTCCGGAGAGCTTACTTCTGTGATTTGTCTTCTAGGTCCTTTATATTCCGCCCCCCCCCATGTATTGCTAATTTAAAAGAGATGTGCATTGTAAAATAACACAATGTAATATAAGATAAAATCTTTAAAACTCTGCAATTACAATTTTGTTATTGGTAGAATTGCTTTCTTTCTTTACTATCCAAAAATTTACAGTCAGATCGTTTTTCCCCTTTTTGCTCTAAGGGTGTATGTGTGTAAGAGTGTTTGTGTGACCATTTGTGTGTGAGCTCATGCATGGTTGTGTGTGTATATGCCAGTTACATGGATTTAAAATATTTGCTTATGGACAGAATGAGACTTGCTTGGCTCAGGGTCTTATTCTCCAAATAGTTTAAGAAAGTATAGCTTTTTATAAATTTTCAGTAGGGAAAGAAATAATATTTTTGTAGGCAAAATTAAAATATATTCCCAAAATATCCTGAAACAGCAACCAGAGTTTGAAACCCTGGCTTGGGACCCATCTCCACAGAGGTTGTAGCTTCATGTTCCTTGTGGTTAGTTAAAATATAAATACTTTTTCCACTGACTTAAAAATATAACTGTTTACTTTTAATAGAAGTTCAGTTTACTTTCTTCTTCATATGAGATCAATTTCAAGGCAGTATTCTTGAAAATTAAACACTTTATTTCTCTTAGCGTTTATTTTTCTCTTATGAGGAATTGCTCCCTGAAATATAGCCAAAGATCAAATTCTGCTAATTTCATAATTATCCATTTTATTACTAGTGATCTGGTTTATCACAGTCTTAAAAAAACAATTAAGTTCTAAAAAGCTACTCTAAGGACTAATTTGTGTTCACTTAATAGCTTATCTTTCTAACACTGTAAAAGTATAATAAATTATATAAAACACAAATGTTAAGAATCTAATTATAGTAACATCACCATTTAGCAGCAGAAGAAACCATAAAAAAATTACAGTTTTGCCTACCAAAATGGTAATTTTGTGTGATTCAACCCAAAGCCTACCAATGTTTCAATATTTCCCCTTGTCTATTGGAAAATTACCTATGTCCTAAGAATCCTGAGTCACTGTTGCCATATATATATATAAATATATATATATATATTAGTTTATTTATCCATATTCTTCAAACATCCACTTTTGAATTTAACAAACATTGGTGCTCTCTTTTTAGCAAGTTCATTTTCCCAACAAATGGTTTTCTAAGCTATTAAACAATGTCATCTCTCATCTGTGGTCTTCCAAAACAAAAACAAAAACAAAAACAAAGCCATGGCTGCCGTTGTTGGAATATGTTAGCTATTTAGCAATTTTCCTCCCCAAATTTTCAATATAAAATCAACTATTAACACTTACCAAATACTTTTGACAATACATCCCCATCATCTTGGAATATATATTAGGGTAGCAGAAACGAATTGCATTACAGTTCTAGAGGCTGGGAAGATCTTGCTGATTGGTTTCTATTGCAGACTCTTCTTGGCCTGTACATAAATCCCTTCTTGTTGTGTCCACGTGTCAGAGGACAGAACAGGCTCTCAATGGGCCTCTTCTCAGAGGGTGCTAATCTCATGAGGGGTCCACCGTCCTGCCCTCATCTCACCCTTCTAACTACCCAGCCCTTGCTTCCACACGCTGTCTCTTTGGATGGCAGCACATGAGTTTGGGGGATGGGGCACGAACACCACAAAAGGAACCTCTCTTTTATGTTTCTTTATAAATACTTGCAAGAGGGGGAAACTCCATAAAACACATGTTGTTTTCTCTTTTACCCACTGATTAACAAAATATATACCTTCCAATCTGACACCGTTTAGGATTCCTGGAATCCACTGGCATCCGTCACCTTTTCTAGATTCTAGTCACTGCATCCTTCGTGTCAGTGTCAAAGCATTTCTTTCTTGAGCAATCCATGCGCTGGATGTCCTGGCTTTCCATTGGTGAATATGGAATACTTCCCATAGTCCTCCACCCCGTTATCTTCGATGACAGTTAGTTCTTGCTCATTCTTCAAAGTCCACCTCAGAGGCTAGCTCTTTATGAAGCTCTTCTCACATCTGTGGGGATAAGCAGCCTGCCAGTGACATGACTGACATGTCTCACTATTAGTAGATTTTGTAGTTATTATTGTCACGTGTTCCTCCCCGTTATTCATTGGCTAGCACAGTGTCCTGCATGTCCTGAGCTGAAGGATTTCAGATGGAATAGGATTCAGTCCTAGCCATGGGCCGACCATGGGCTTGATCTCAGAAGGGTTCATCAAACAAAGGTTAAGAAATTCCTTAACTACAGTATGGCTCTGCGTGATATTGGGGAATTGGGGAAAAATCAAGGCTTCTAAAGCTCTCAGAAGACCCTAAGTCTGGGTCAGCCCATGGATTTCAGGGAGGAGGCATCGTAGGTCAGTTACTGGCAGTAGATTTGTGCATGTGTCCTGAGATTTCTGTGCTGCAGGTAGGGATGGGTTCATTGATAGTAGTGTCATCTATGCTTTGGTTTATTTGGTTTCTCTGTTATACCCCCTGGCCCATTTTTTTCTTCTGTTGGGCTAACATCTTGCAGAATTCCGTCAGTCTTAAAATGTTACCAGGCTTCCTGGAAAAGAATTTCAGAATGTAAGAAATTACTTTTCCCATTGTGGGTATGTAATCTATGAATTTATGAAAGCCAGTTGATAATTGTATTTTTTTCAAAGTCAGTCTTGTTAGGATGTGTGTACTTACTATATTATGATCAAGGGAATATCTGTCCACATTAAAAGGGAAGATGGTGTTATTAACTCTAGAAATTAGCAAATGCAGAAATACTTTGCACTTAGCCCTAGAAAACCAGTAAACGTGACCATTGGTTAGAAAGCACATCTGATTGCTGCCAGGTGGTAAAACCAACATTTACTAAAATGTGATAGTAACAGTAATTCAGGATTGCTTAACAATTGGAATGTGAAAAGCTTTAAAAGGTACAATGTAGGAATACAAAAGATTGTGAATTCTTTTTCCCTTGCTTGCTTAGAGGGAAAAACCTCATAATTCCTTCATTTTTAAGCTTCCAGGAATTGCAGACTACATTAAAAATGATAGTTTTTGTTTATGCATTAATGTTTAGATAACTGCTATTTTCGCAGACATTTAAATTACAGAGAACAGCAATTGTTGAGGGGGAAAGCAGTATAAATAAATAGAAGCTAGAATTTTTCTCTCAGAGGTAAGTGCTTGCTATTTTTGGCAGAGAAAACTTGTGCTATTTGTGTGAGATTGTTCTTCTGACCAGCAAAAATGAGTTAACCTCCAAATAAAAATACCGCATGTGGCATGTTACACAATAGACTAATGAAACAATTTTGTTTCTTAACGTAGGTGAAATAATTAACAACATACTTCTGGCTTCTAGAGTTACATGGGTTCACATTAGTAGTCTCTATTGTTTTCAAGAAATAAATAACTTAGATGAATAAAATAAAGGAAGCCTCACATTGTACACTTTTACCAAGGGTACAATATATGATACGTAATATTTGGTGGCTTGGTATATAATGTTGCTATGCTTTCAATGTCTCCTCCCAAGTTCTAAGTGCTAGGAGGTTGGTCCCCAGAGGGGCAGTGTTGAGGGGAGCCAAGTGGAAGATGATTAGGTCTTTAGGAGTCATTTCCCTCGAATGGGATTAAAGTAGCTCTTACAGGATCTTGATTAGGTCCAGAGAAAATGTTATAATGTGATCAAACTCAACCCCTTAGTTTCTCTGGCTTCTCCACTTGCTATGTAATCTCCTCTGCATTCGTTCATACCATTACATGCCATCCCTCCCCAGGGGCTAGACAGACTGGGCTGCAGGACCTTAGACTTTGAATTCCCAAACCTGTGAGCTAAACTAATTTCTTTTCTTTTATACAATATTCGGCTTTGGTTATTGTGTCATAGCAATGGACATGGACTAATTCAATCATCTGTGGATTCCTAGGGGAGAAAGGCTCTGATGCTGAGTGGCTCCTGTGTGGGGGTGGGGTGGGGCGGGTCTGCCGCGTGAAGAAGTCAGCCTTGGCAGGTGACCACACAGCCCCTGTGCTCAGATGCCCCCTGAGCTGTAACCGGCTGTCTTTGTGGCGACTGCTCATGTTGACCCTTGCACTTTCAAAAGCATCCTGATTGATCGAATAACAAGCTGTGTGGTCTGTGGTTATTGTTATATTAGGGCACATATGAAAGCAGTAACAATTATTCCTTAGTATGAAGATGAATGTAAGAAAGTATCTTATGTAAAGTGTCAAGAGTAGCCTTTGAAAATTTCTTAAATCACAATAAGATGCCATTGGTCTATAATTTACCTTATAAGTGAAAACATAGTGCTTGCTATGAAAATACAGTATCCAAAGTCCCTTATTCCCTTTATGGTGCCTTTCTCAAAAGCTACTGGAATGTCCTTCCAAGTCCTGCCTAAAGATCTGGGTAGAAAATCTACAGTTCTTACTGTTTTGAAAATGACGTTCTGGTGGTGTAACACAAAACCTGGGTGGTGGTTGCAGGAAGGTCAGAGAGAGCCGAGCTCAGCACTAAATAAAGGAAAATGTGGAGTCTGAAAGATGCGATATGAAGCAAAGTGTTTTGAGGATGAGAAATGACTTGTAGTTCCATGTTTGCAGAAGCACTATTCACAGTAGGAAAAAAGATGGCTGGATAAATAAGGCATGATCCCTTAGTATAGTGGACTGTTACTCAGCCCTGGAAAAGGAGAGACACCGTGTATGTGCTACAATGTATATCAACCTTGAGGACATTTTGCTGAGTAAAAGAGTGAGACCCCTCGCTAAAGGACAGAGACTGTATGATTTCACATATGAGGTATGCAGAGTAATCAAATTCAAAGATGGAAATTAGGAGGAATAGAGCAGTAGCCCTTAGAGGGTCCAGAGTTTCTACTGGGGAAAAAAATAATAAAGTTCTAGGCATGGATGGTTATGATGAGTGTCCAACCTGGTGAATGCACTGAATACTGCTGAATGTGTGCTTACAAAATGGTTCCTTTTTATGTTATATGTTGTGATTACTGACATATATTAAGATGACACAGTCTCAGGATGAGATGGAACCAAGAACCAGTGGTTTTTGTTTGGTGTGCTACTTTCCTGGGACTGCTGTAACAAATTACTACGAACTTAGTGATTAAATTCATAGAAATGTATGTTTTTCACAAGTCTAGAAGCCAGGAAGTCTGAAATCAATGCACCATTTGGTTCTTCTCAGAGGCCCTGAAGGAAATGTGGTCTTCCGGAGCTGGTGACGGCTGGTATTTCTCAGCATTCCTTGGCTTGTAGATGCATCTTGTTCATTTTTGCCTTCCGACTCACATGGCTCTGTGTCTGTGGGTCTTAAATTTCCCTCTGTCTTTTGCTTATAAGGACATCTGCCATTAGCTTTTAGGCCTGGTGTGCATCTAGAATGATCTTACCTATATCCTTAATTCAATTACATCTGCGAACTGCCCTTTTCCAAATAAGGACACATTCATGAACTCCGAGTGGATGGATCTCATACATATCCCTGATTCAATCCATCATATTTGGAACTTGCTGGCTTTACTTAACATGATGAAGCAAAGCAAGTTTGTTTCTGGTTAGCTCAGTTATATTCTTTTCCCTTCTGGTTAGGAGCACGGAAATTTCCAGTCTCGGGATGACCCATTTCCCTACCCTTTCAGCCAAACTCTCCTGTCCTGGAAGACACTTGAGTTAAAATCTACCCAGATAAACTGTAAGCTATTCTGCTGTGTGCCACAGGCCATGTTAAATGAAGGAGAAAGGAGGCTATTCTCACAGGAGTGGGGGTCTAGTTTTGTTTTTCCCCCCAGGCCATAGATTTTTAGTTAGCAGACATCCCTCAGTGATCCCTAGTGGCTCCAGGGGAGATTTTAAAGGTGGACATGGGCTTTCACATAGTGCACAGAGTCTTTAAACTGTCCTTAAAGCCACACCATATTAACACTTACCCTTGCCAAGCTGGGGTAATCTGCCCGTTACTCCCAGTCTATGCCTTTTCCTTGGCCAAACAAACTTCTTCCAGGTCCTTTGATCATTTTCTTTTCCCATGCCAAAAACAAGCCTTGTTATCCTGTGTGTCTGAATATCCTCCCACCTGCTAGACCTTCGTGGTGCTCTTTTCTGTGTTGATTGCACTCTCCCTCCTTTAGGTGGGCTTAAGCCATGTAATCACATCTTCTTTGCCTGTTGCTGCCTTTGGAACAACAAATGTTTCATTTGAAATGAGCCAAAGAATCAATTTATTCTTCATTTTACTGTGACCTGTCCTTTGGATCAAGCTGTCAATGTAGGCACATGAAACTAGATGATAAATCCCACTTCTATGTGCACAAAAATCATCTCTAGAGATTTCTTGGTTTTCTTTAACAGAAATGCTTTGGACATGCTCACTTGTTGAGGGTAGGAATGGTGCACATACGTATTGGAGGGGCCTGGGCCAGATGTGTATCTGGTGAATGAAAAAATAATTTAAAAAATACCATAGGGTTCAATACTCCAGAAGATGAAATGCATTAACAGTATTCTTTTATTCCCTCTTATCTTCAAAACTCTTACATTTCAATGGAATTATTTTGTTTTTTTAAAAAAATGCTCAGTTCACTGGATGGTTTGATTAAGTAAGCATTCTCTACTTAAATGGTGAAAGTAAATATCAAGAGAATAATTGCATGTGCCAAGTGTGTCCAGTGAAGCAATGTGTGTAGGCAGGTTTGGAAACAGTGACATCGTGATTGTCTGTGCATAACTTCGTCATAATATCATCACTGTCTAGACTACTAGACAATTAGCATCCAGACATACTATAGTTCAGATCGAGGAAGGTCGTTTAAAAAAAAACAAACCTGAAAGAGAGTAAGGCTAACTGGGAAACAAGGGCTAGTACCTTGTTCTCTAGAAAGGTAGATACTGGAATTTGCTTTGGGTTGAGACATGCTTTCAACTCTGCCTTCCTTTTATGAGGTTCTGGATGGGATTTTGTTCTTACAAACATAAGCCATTTCTTCCACTCATCTGGCGTAAGAAGTTTCCATTTATTTGTTGCAAGTCCTGTTCATGGGATAGAACCATTTTGTCCAGTTTGCATCTCATTACCCTCTTTCCTCTATATTACTTTAAGAACAGACTTCTTGGTGATATTGACCAAGAAGCATTGGTTTGTTGAATTGAAACTCCTTTGCAAAACTACTTAAAGGTAATAAAAAAAATAAAATAAATAAAGACAAGCCAGGTGTCAGTGGCTCACGCCTATCATCCTAGTTACTTAGGAGGCTGAGATCTAAGGATCACAGTTCACAGCCAGCCTGGGGAGGAAAGTCCGTGAGACTCTGATCTCCAATAAACCACCAGTAAACTGGAAGTAGTGCTGTGGCTCAAGTGATAGAGTGCTTGCCTTGAGCTGAAAAGCTGAGGGACAGCACCCAGGCCCAGGTTCAAGCTCCATGACAAATAAATAAATAAACGACAGACTTCAGTATTCCTGGAAATTTCAGGGCCATCACAATGGAAGTCATGATTTATAATATATTCTCCCCCTCTGTCTCAGAAAAGGCCAGTAAAATCTAAACAAGAGTATATATGAAGCAAAAAGAGCTTGCATTTTCCAAGTCATCTGATTGCTTTTATGTACTAGAAATTCAGCAGGGCATAAGGCCACCGAGGGACAGAGGCTGCTATGTGTTCAAAGGTTTGCATGTCATTCAGCTCCTTCTGTAATCACTAGAGCACATTACCCAACACCCCTTGCAATTAGGTGCTGGTCAGGTGACTGCATTCTGATCAACAAAATGTGGGCAGAAGTCATTCATGCCTCTTCTCTTCCCTGGAAACTTCCCACCTAATCATCCACGCTCTCTTTCTTCCAATTAATTGATACATATGAGAACTGTAATAGCCCAGAGCACAAGAGAGCCAGGAAGCAAAAGTGAGTGCCAAGCCACCATGGCATGGAGAACAGTCCCAACCTAGAAGCACTGGGTTTGTCTAGAGCATGGGTAAGAAATGTGTTTTGATTAATAACATCCCTGAAAGTGGTAGGCTGTTAATGACAGTAGACAACTAACTTATACTGAGTAATCTATTTGCCTAACACTATAACCATTTATTTAAGATTTGCATATAGAACAGCTGACGTCTATTCTCTATGTGAACCGAAGGAACTATGTACAATGTCGCCTAGCATGAGTCACTGTTTGTACGAATGCAGTTCATGGAAGAGCTGCTCGTTTTCAGTACCCAAACTTCATAGAACACACACATCCATCAATACAACATGTTTAGCCTATGTTTATACAGAAAACACTGAAAAGGGGGATATGAAACCAAGTCAAGCTATGATTTATAAACAAAGCAGACAATGTCAAATACAGAGGCAATCTATGTAATACCTCCCTAATACTGCCTAAATTGTCCAAGTCATCCAAAACACAAACTTTGGTGGTATAGAGTACACAATGATTAGAGAATGGTAACTTCAAAGAGGCCTTGAAAAATAGAAAGGACATTAAGTGATTCCAGGGAAATGTGAATAAAGAATGGACTTCTGTGAACAATTATGTATCAGCCAGGCACTGGTAGCTCACCGCCTGTAATCCTAGCTACTGAGGAGGCTGAGATCTGTAGATCAATGTTTAAAGTCACCCCAGGCAGAATAATCCATGAGATTCTGAATCTCAAATTAACTAGGAAAAATGCTGGAAGTGGAAGTCTGGCTTGAAAAAAGTGACGTAGAGTAAGGTCCTGAGTTCAAACCCCAGCACAGGAACATAATGGTCATAATAATAATTATTATTATTTTAATGCATTTTTATTGTAAAAATACTGTACAGAAGGGTCACAGTTACATGAGCAAGGTAATGAGTACATTTCCTCTCCAGCATTGTTACCTCCTCCTTTGTTTTCCCCCTACCCTCCCTTCCCTCCCACCTCCACAACTACACTCCCTCCTCCCCCACCCCCTCCCTGCTTAAATTGTAAACTTCATTTTTCAACATACTGTCTTGTACATCTCATTGTTACAATGGGTCAATCTGTATACCTACTTAAGAATTTTGCTTTTTCCCTTCCCCTCCCCAAGCTAGAGAAATGTATATATAAGATGCAGGGTACCGACATCAAATACAGTGAAAACAGAGGTTATACTGTCAGGGAGGAACATGCAAATAAACAAAAAACATCACAAGAAACACAAATCATAAGCTCAAAAAATCATAAGGTACATTATAAATATGTTAGGAACAATAGCAAGAAAGAAAAAACCACTTGTTTCCCTATCTTGGGGTTCATTTCGCTTAACATCATCTTATCTGGTCATATGTACATAGCTTTTTTACCTTTTCTGCTTGTCCCAGACATATACTAGTTATTGCAAATGAGGAAAACCATAGGACCTATGTTTCTTTGGGTCTGGCTTACTTCACTTAATATAATTTTTCCCAAGTCTTCCATTTCCTGACAAATATATATATATATATATATATATATACTATTGATCCATTCATCTACTGAGGAGCATCTGGGTTGGTTCTGTATCTTAGCTATGGTAAATAATGCTGCAAATTATCATTATGACTATTATTATAATTAATGTATCAATATTAGGGTTCATTAGTTTATGAATAGACATAATTACAAATATGTTACAAAATAGAAATCTGCTGTAAATTTAAAACTATTCTAAAAAATGAAAGATTTATTGTTTTGTTAAGGGAGTAAATACAGTATTTCCCACAAAGCTTCTTGCAAAAATAACCTTGACTCATTTGCCAAATACCACTGTGTGACCACTATTGATTAAGGAAGGACAGGTGGGTGTCTTGGACATTCGCAGCTCTGAGCCAGGCTGAGACCTGCACCCCCGGCTCTCCCTCTCCAACAGCTGTTGTTGACAGCCATGTCCCTGTCATCTGTGATCAGGAAGCATGGTTGTAAACACTTGTCCTGTTGATGTGAAAGCGATAAATAAGCATTAATAGCCTGACAGTCCTCTGAAACCCATCTCATCTCCCTGCTTGGGTTACGATTGGCTAGCCCATCTCTTCTGCCTCCCCTCCATGTCTGATCTAGATATTCCTCACAGCACCGTGTTCTGTTCATCTTACCCTCTCTAGTTCCTCACAGCCTCTGTGCTCATGCCTGAGTGGATTCACATCTGCACACAGTTCTAGAGTACAGAAAAGAAGCCCCTCTCCTCCCTCCTCCCACCAAATATATTAAATTTGCTCTCAGGGCAGAGTTCTTCTACTGAAGTTGTCCATGAATTTGGGCAGGATATGTGGAAGGACCACCATCCAGTCTAACAAAAGAAATGTCAGATGGAGAGCAAATGATCCATGCATGTGTAGAAGATTCCAGAAGAACCAAGAAAACAAGGACAGAGGCAGTTTGTATGAATTTCAGATTTTTCTTCAACATCCATCAGGCCTCCTTCAACCTGTTGAAAGAGTTCATGTTTTATTTCACCCTGCATTGAAATAAAACCATCTCAGAGATATACAAAGGCCAGCTTTCCAAAGGCCAAGGCTGAAATAACAAAGTTTGCTTTTAAAATGAATACTTAAGAAAATGACCATTTTAAGTGGCAGAGCACCAATATAGTTACACTGCTATTTATTTTTCTATGGAGTGTGTGTGCATGTTGTGGATTGTAAGTGGAAGCCTGGCGGGTCTCAACCAGGCATAAAGGAATCATTTAGGTTGCCTTCAAAATCATTAGGATGATTCCTCCTGACTTGAAGTGTGAGCAATGCGCAGCTTCTGCCAACGAGAAAATGAGTGAGCTCTGCTACTTTTCAAAGCTGTCAAAGCAGGGTGGGGGTATTTCAGAGCCATTTTGCCTTCTCCTGGGGCTTCAGTGACATATAATGTACACAAAGAGATTTCACTGCAGTGTTGTCCTCTGTTGCTACCTTCCTGGCAAACGCCAGTCTTTACCCAGAGGTAGAGAATGTGCCAGGTCAGATTATAGGGAACATCGGCTCTTAGGCCAGATGTCAGTACCTCAACTCTGATTGGTTACCCATTCTTAGCACAAGGACTCTTAAGTGATAGCTCAAGGAGCCGGGGGGGGGGGGGAGTAATCACTGGAAGTCCTTCCCCTGCAACTTCCCCTGGGGTTTAGCGAGAACCTGTGGGTAAATGAAATGGGGTGTGTGTGTGTGTGTGTGTGTGTGTGTGTGTGTGTGTGTGTGTGTGTGTGTGTGTCCCCTGATGAATGCACATGCTCGCATCATATCAGGCCATCACATGCATTCTAAATTTGGACAACACTCAGCTTTGCATTCTGAACGAGAAGATTGGCCTCAGAACCTGACGTGTTTCAACTGCAGGCTGTGAAGTGAATTTAATAGGTCACAAGCAGCACTGAAAAATAGAGATTAGAGAAGAAGAGAGAAGAGTCCTAGCGGGACTGGCATAAAGCAACAACAACAACCCTGTGTATCATTAAAAGTGCTGATGAGTACGGCCACTGTGCTGGGACATAGCATGTGTTTCAGATTCCGATTTGCAGACTCCTTGGCCTCGGATCCAAGCTTGTTTTGGGGGCCTTGCATTTCCTTGCCTCTCTATTCTTCCCTCTCCACCTTTCTCCATGCTGTTCCTTTACCTGGGGGGACCACCTGGTTCTCTGGTGGCCAGGCTCATCTCATGAGGAATCTGGCAGGACACTAAGGGAAGTGGAGACTAACGCCAGTCTTCATTTCTGCCCCTCTCCTTTGGTGGGGTCATATGGAGCAAATCTCACTTCTCCATGGAGAAATATACCCTGCCCACCCTGCTCTAGCTTTGGATGGCCCTCATTTGAATATTCCATCTGCTTCTTTTAGAATGGAGACAAATTCAGTGAGGTAGCTATAAATTATGACTAACATATCAGCTTCATCGCAAATATTTTATATGTAAAGTTTATAGAAAGGAAGGAAGGGTTTGTTGTGTTCTATGAAGTACTTATTTGGTAGCAGAGAGGCCACTATGTTCAAAACCATGTGGGAGGGAAGGGGCATGGTTCTTTGATGTAATCGACGCAAATATAATGCCAGAGATTAGCTACAACCCTGTTTTCTTGACTGGATGTGTTCCTGGGTAATTGCCAGGCAGTTCGGAAGAGCAATGTCTACATCAACACGTTTCACTTCAGACCCATTGTTTAATTTCACTCTCATTGTTCAATTTCTCTTCAGACCCATGCATTGTTTCATTTCACTCTCATTGTTCAATTTCACTTCAGACCCATGCATTGTTTCAGTTCACTCTCCATTCACAAGAGTGTAGAATTTGCCCTGGGCAGGTTGAAAAAAGAAAACAAGGAAGAAAGCCCAAGCCTCTGCCTGCCTGGAGCTCATGTTCTACTTGCGAACAACTCAAGCAGTGTTCATCATGAGTGAATCCGTCCGTTACACAAGGCTGTGACGGAAGCTAACGGAGGCAGGGAGGATGGAGGCTCCCGAAGACTTGGGGGCCAAGTTGTCAGGTTTCTTAGAAAGGTGAAGCCCTCACAGAGATGAAATTAGAGCAGATAGAAGAGAACATTCCGGCTGAGGAGGCGCCCGTGTGCCCGCATCTTAGCATCTTGCTTAGAGGGCAGCGTGGCAGGAATACAGTGTGCGGAGGGGGAAGGAATGAGAGAGAGCAGGGCAACGTGGCCACCTTTGGCTGTTATTCTGTGTGAAGAGCCACGGTTTGAGCCGAAACGGTGACATGAGCCCACTTTACTAATACATGCCCCACCTGCAGTGCTGTGAACAGGCCACCAGGAGCAGTGTCGGGAACGGGAGACCTGCTTAGGAGCCTGTGGTGGCTGGAATGTCTCCCCCAAAGCCCACTCCCTCTCACAAGCAGACTAACACATTCATCAGGACTTTCCCATTGCAAGTAGACTCATGACACTACCACTGGGGCGAGTATAGGCCAGGAATGGCCTCGGTGTCAGAGGCAAGTGCTCGCTGACACGCATGCGCTCTTCCACTCCGCTGTGCCCTCTGCCACACTACAATGAAACCAGAAAGTCCTCATTGCAGGCAGTTCTGTATTCTGGGTCTTACCAGTCTCCAGAAGCACGAGCTAAGCAAATCTCTATTTCTTATTAATGACACGTTCTTTGGTATCCATTTATAAAAAGAGACGACAGATGAACACAGGGTGTCTGGGGTTATCATGTCGGTGATGACAGGAGGCTGTGACACGTGCTTGGACTCTGGTTATCTTCGGAGGGAGAACTAAGAAGCCTACAGGGAGTTGAGGAGAAGAGTCAAAAGATGATTCTAAGATGTTTGAGTCTGATAAAGCTGCTAACTGCCACTCATGAGACTCATATCTCCAGAAACCCTAGCTCTGGGAATGAGCTTTCACATAAATCTCGCCATAAGTCATCAGACCAATCACCCTGCGATGATTCCTTTTCCAAAGAATTCACAGTTAACCATGAACAGTTGGAAACTTCACACAGAACACAGTTCATAAAATCCCACCCTTACACCCTGTCTTCCTCTACTGATGAATTCATATACTTTATTTTTTTTTTTAGTAAATCGATGATCATTTCTGTGGATAGCTATGGAAACTTTTTGCATGAGTCAAATTGCAAGTTTGATGCCAGATTTCATATTCGGTTTGTCTGGGGGGAACAGCAGCATCCTATTAAAATAACATTCTGTATTAAAATAACATTTTACCCTCGTGTGCGTATAGCTGGTACTCCACATGTAAGCAATTAACTACTGATGTGTGCACTTCTGTTCTAACCAGTGCTAAGAAAAAAAAGAACATTCAATGAATTATTGTTTTAGGATTTGAATATTTATATAGTGCTGGTTGGGCGGAAGGGGTGGGCTAGGAAACGGCTTCCGTGTAGTGTTATTAATCCCAGAAAATGGTTCCTTCATGTCATTCAGACCTCTAAAACTCTTCAATATGATGTCTAGAATCCCCCGTCTCCCATGGTTAACACAACAAGTTCTACATGTTCAGATCATAAATTGTTCTTGAATAAAGGCTACGGAACTTGATGTTTTCCTCAGAGCTGGACTAGGACAAAGCCACTCTGACTGACTCAAGACTGACAGTCGAATGGTGCAAAATCAAATGGCACTCTTGGAAGGCACTGGGTGCTTGAATGTGGATTCATTGAGAACCACTATGGTCAGCTGGTTACCTGTACAATTAGACCATAAATCAGCTTCTAATCCAGTGGGCCTCTGGCTCATCTGTAGTTTTCTCCCAGTGAGTTCGTATGACATGGACACGATCACTTGTCCTTTACCAGGTCAATGTGGGTGTCATCTATGTGGTTTATAATGCAAGGAACTTGAGGGAACTTGTTCTCTTTCATTGCCATCTATCCAGGGCTCCAGACGTTGTGAAAGTTTCCCTTCAGATGGGAATTGGGAACTGCTCCATGTGGATCCCTCTCTGGAAAGCTTAGAAGGAGGCTCTAATGATTCAGAATCTTCTGGAGCTAGGGAACTATGAGTGTGATTGTATCTTTTCTTTGAGCAAATACAGCTTCTTTCCTTTCTTCTTAGGCTATAGTCTATGAGAACCTCATAGTGAGTTTTCTGTGACTATGACATGCTTTTTGCCACTTGAAGGGCCAGGTGAGCAAGTTAAGAGAAACCAACAAAACTATGTCCCACTGTGGCTTTTGTTCTCAGGAGAATTTGTGAATTACTGTGATCAGCTGCCTGAGGGATGGAAATAATCCTTCTCTTTAGGATCTTTTTTAGAGTTTCTGTGAGTGAGGGTGTCTCCACCTTTCACAATAGCTTTCTGCTTCTTTACTTATGGTTTTTAATTCTCTTCTTTGGTCATTAGTGTGTTGAAGAGGTAAGAAATGATGACTTGCTGGCATCAGTTGAAGGGACTCTATATGGTTCAGCTAAGGAATTAGTGTTTTATAAATGTTATTATACAAGCAATAGTGATGTTGCTCACATCCTCTCATGACTTTGTTGCCTGTCAATCAGGAACTGGCTTGCCTGAGGAGTGAGCTTTCTTCTCCCACCTGCTCTCCCTACCCAGCCTTCTTCTTCTCCTCACACCAACACCCTTCACTCCCTGCTTTGTTTTTCCACATGCTGATGCACATGGTTTGTTGAAGACATGCTTCTTTGCTTGTGATCAGTTTCCTTTGTAGTCTAAAGGACCCAGGAAAGCAGAGCTTTGACCCTCTAGTAAACTCAGAACCAAGAGCTGAGCTTGATCAGAAGATGCCTTCAAGGTTGCATAAATTCATTTAGTGTGAGCTGTGGGTATGGACTGGTTTTCTCCTTGGAACAAGTGTAAAGTGAGTTAGAATTGCTCCCTAGTAAGGGGTGTGAAATTCAAAGAGGCTCTTGTGAGGGCTCAGGCGTCAGCTGGACTTCCTGGATATGGCTATCTGCTCATCCACCTTCTACCTGGTCTGTAGAATGTTTTCTGGTGTGTAGAATCAGTGATAATGGTTTCTATCTGGTAGGTTTGCTATGTGTGAGAAGTAAATGCCATTTTCTTTGCCAGAAACAGAAATAGACCTCCAGGAACACTAATGGGTATTTGCGAATGTGCTTCTTTCACGGGCAAAGAAACTAGACTGTGAGAGAGACCTTAAGTAAAAAGGCACTGTTGGTGACTAGAACAAGCAGACTCTTAACCCAGACCTGATGCCTACATTCCAACCCATATTTTGGCCATGTCATTGATGACTGGATAAAGTGGGAAAACAGTCCTGAAAGAAATTAGGAATGGAATACTGTGAAAATCCCCAGGCTGAATAACTTAATACTCACTGCTACTGGACAGATCCCAATGAAGACGATGACAATGATCAGGAAACAGTATTGGGAAATATGGGAAAAATACCTCCTTGGACTTGTGCAAAGTAGAGTCGGATGGTTTCATGTTTGCCTCTTAGGAGATGGTGACATTACAGGGACAGGCCAAGCTGTTCTACTTCCAATAAGCATGTTTCGGCAGCTCAGACTTAAAAAGTGAGCTTCGTACGGGACAAAGTCAGGCAAGGTGACTGGTAGCATGCTCAACTCCTGTCAGCTGCAGTGCTAACCTTTCCTAGGACACATATGTGTCTGCTACAATCCTTTTTCTGTTCCTTCTTGTTTGTCTATTCATCTGCATCAGTGGAGTCCACGGAGACATTGTTCTGCCTCCTCCATCTCTTCTTCCTTGCTATGTTTTGCTTTGTGAACAAGTGTTGAAACTTAGTGTTATTGAAGCACCAACCAGTTGTATAACTTTAGATCATTTAAGAATGATTCCTAAGGATGACCAGGCATGGTGGTACATACTTAGAATCTTAGCTCTCAGTAGGCTGACGCAGGAGGATGGCAAGTTTGTGGCCAGCCTAAGTTATACAGTGAGATCCTATGTCAAAACAAACAATAAAAACAGCAGTATTAGGTATATGTTGGGAAAAAGGAATGAGGTTTTGCCTTTTTTCTATGAACAACGTACAGAATGGTTGTGATGTAGTGCTAGAAGCTCTGAGCATCACAGTGATTCTTGCTGTGGGTATTCTGCTCCTCAGCGGGCCTCTTGTTCAAGCCAGAACACTGTGTCTGTTTTATCCGTCCATCTTCCTGGCTCCTGCTCAGCCTGTAGAGACAAAAATCCATTGAAGACAATTGACCAGTAAGCTATCACAGGATGAGATAAAAATAATTTGCTTAGATATTTATTTATTTCACTCGTCACCCACAGTTCTGCAAATACCAAATGGAAAAGTCTCCCACTTCCTTCTCATTGGTGACACAATTACCTAAGTGCTTCTTTCCTATTGAAAAAGTAGTCATCAGAATCTGAACGTGTCAGTTTTCCACCCCTTGACTTCCTGCTGTTCTGTAGCAACAAGAATGAATTTCCAGGCTGATTTTAGTTTTATTTGATTTTGCTATGTCTCTCCTGTCTCCAGAGAGCGTTCACATAGTTTTCTTATGAATTTTGTTCACTATAAAAAGAACCACTCATTCCTTTCCACTCTGGTAGTTGGAATTAATATTATACTCCCCTCAATACAGAGACATTCCATATTGCATAGTAAAAAAACTCAGTTTAAAATTTCCTCTAGAATATACCTCTTTTCCATACAAATTACATGCCCTATGTTGTAAACATCTTAGATGACTATGACTCATACTGTATTAAGATAAAAAACTTTAATCCAATAAATTATCCACTACTCCTAGTACCATAGTCTCTGTTGGAGGATGTAAGGGAAGAAGAGTTCTTAGGTAAACTCCCAGTATGTACTTATTTCCTTGAGATGTATAGCACCCTCTCCCAGCAAGCACATGGCCAGGGCCTCAAACAAGAAGTGTTAAATTCTTAACATCTTTAGAGAGACCTCCTGGGCTGCTGCCCAAACCAATGTTGAGCTCAGGGCTGATGGGAAGATCTCCATTAGAAAAGTCTCTGTGAGCCAGAAATAACAAAAATCCATATTGATTACTTAATTCTTCTCTTTTGATGTCTAGTTATTGTTGATGGCAAGGCCTGGGAAGCTAACATTTGTCCATGCCCGCCAGTGTGCCCTTGCCCAGGATCTATAGAATGGGTCTCTGGCTCAAGGGGCCTTTCTGACTCTCATGCATTTTTGGTGATCTGTATTTTAGAGGTAGAAAGTGTCCATTTTCAAGTCTATGCAAGAAAAACGCCAACTCAATTTTGAATGATACTAAAAACTAAAGATAACTGCCCACACATGGATGCAAATAAATAAAAGACTGGCTGGCCACAGCCACATTATATCAGACTTTTAACCAAAACCCCCCAGGTTTTTTAAAGGAATATCTCTTTGGATCATAGCAAAGATTAAAGCACTTTCTTTTTAAGAGATGTTTGCTGATTTAAATAGCTGAGTCGGGGTGATCTGAGAACATTCCAGACATTAGATTATGTCTGTAGCGTGGTGCTTTTCCCAACCTACTATTACTGACCCTTCGTTAAAGAATTGTTCTCTGTCCTGGACATAGGGAATGTTTGGTCATCTCTGATCTCTACCTATACGAGATGGTGTTTCTTCTTGTCCATTTGTGACAACAAAAAATGATTTCAGATTTCACCAAATATCTACTGGGGAGCAAAAGCATATTCTGGACCACTGTTAGCTGTTGCACTCCTTCAAGAGTAGCAAGGGGGTTTCCATGTGCTCATTGGCCAGGCAGCGATAGGGATTGGAAGAAATGAGGTAAGGATAGTTCTGCTGTCTTATAGACAATTAGCAAGTCTCCCAGAGGTTTGCTGCATTAGTCAGAGTTCTTAGAGAAATGGGACAGATAGTGGTGTGTGTGTGTGTGTGTGTGTGTGTGTGTGTGTGTGTGTGAAGAGATGTATTTATTTTTTACAGTATGAGGGAGGAATTTAAGGGCCTTGCACATTCTAGGCAAACATTGTGCCACTGAGCTTCACCCCAACTCCAAGTGAAGCTTATTTGAAGATTTATTGGCTCATGGATCTGTGGAAGCTAGTGATTCCAAGAGCTGCTGAGTAAAGCGTGGTCTATGGAAGAATTATAGCTCTAGCCCAAAGGCATCTTCTGGTACAACTATGTCTTGCCTAAGTGAGCCTGGTCTTTTTCTATGAAGGTCTTTCACTGGTTGTGAGAAGCCCACCCACATTGGAGGATAACATACTTTGCTTGAAGTCTGCTGATTTAAATATTAATCTTATCTATGAAATACTTCCTGAGAAACATCTGGTGCAATGGTTAACAATATTCTAGCCAAGTAGATACTTCATAAGCCAGCTAAGGTGCTCTTCACCTCTTTGATGAAAGCCCTTCAGACTGACCTTTGACCACGACATACTTCACCTGCATTCATGGCCGATGTCAGCTGTATTCCTTAGGTAGATTCTAGAGGATCTCGGGAATGGCACAGTGTGTCTTCACTTCCCTAGCCAAACCAGTATGTCTGACTTAGCAAAGGAAAGAAGTCAGAAGATGGCCATAAAACCTAAGACCCAAATTAGAACAAGAGAGGAGCCTCAGTTAGGAAGATGGGGGTGGATGGATCCTATCTAGGGTTGGGAAGAGGGAGAATAGATTACAACATGAAAAGAACAAATGCAGGTATGAAAAGAAGCAACTTAGAAAATGTAAAGACTGGTCTGGGATGTTGCTCGGTGGCAAAGCACTTGTCTAGCAAGTGCACAACCTTCTGGCTTCGATCCCTCGTATGAAAAAATAAAAGCCAAAAATACAGTTAAAAAAAGCAAACAGAAATTGTAAAGACTATGCAGCAAGTAGTCTTTAAATGGAGTAAAAAAGACTACTGCACAGGTGAATTTCATTCACTAACATGGATTTGAATGAAAGAAGTCAGCTATATTCTAGAAGATTCCATTTCTGTAAAAAAAAAAAAAACTAGGAATAAAATTAATCTCTTTGGGTTACTCCTCACAATGATAGCTTCCCACATGCTTGGGAATGGAGGTCTCCTGCCCAGGAGGGCTTTGGGATGACAATTATGTTGAATGCTTGGAATATACCTCAAGGATTTCTTACAATTGTTATTCTTATCTTGCTGTAAATCATATGTTAATAAAAATGTGCAATGCAAAGATACAAGGGGTACCTTTGTATAAAAGGTACAAGAAGATGAGGTTAGGAGCAGGAAGAGAGGAAATGGAGAGGGAAGGAAAGAAAGCACTGATAGAATGAAATCATAGTCTAGTCCTGTGGATGGTCTGTGCCTACCATAAATCTCTTAGTCCTAATTGGGCACAACATTACAGAATGGCTGCTTTTCATTATGGAAATGAGAAGATAGTTAATGGAACCAACAATATCCATTTTTTTTTGGCTTTTGCTTCTGCTTTCTTCCATCTTTATGTCTACAAAACCATCCTCCTGTGCTTGGCTTTTTGAAATACCTGTTTCATGGAATAATGTGTTTTCAGATTCTTACTGATAATTTTGTGTGCCTGCAATGATGTTATAAATATCCCAATGGTCTTTGGTAGAAAATAGGTTCCCTTGACTCTAGGCTGGTTTGTTCTAGACTGGTTCTATACCACTCAAGCCACATCTCCACTTCTGATTTTTTGCTGCTTGCTCAGGCTGTTTTAGAAGCACGGTCCTCAGATCTCAGATTCCTGAGTAGCTAAGATTCCTGGCATGAGCTCCCGGTATCTGGCTCCAGTATCTACCTTTGACTGATCAAGTGAACAATACCTCGGAGTAGTGAAAGGCCTGATTACAAATGTGCTTGCTTACAAAGCTTTCATGACAGGTGCATGAACAAAATTCCAGGACTCGGCTAACTTAGGCAGTCTTCTTACTAAGGGGAAAAATGAATGTGTTAGACAAGCAGAGTATGCTGCAAATAGAAGTAGAAATGTAACTGGTGTTGGGCTTTTCACCAAGATTTCAAATAGGAAGACACTTAGTTTCCACCTGGAACTTGGATGACCTCAAAGAGCATGCATGTCCTTCCTATTCTGTATTCTCTTCCTCTAAAGTGTATGCAATGACTCCGTTTCCCTTGGAGCTAACAGATGGCATGTATGTCCCTCCTACTCTGTATTCTTCTTCCATAATATATAGGATGACTCTGTTTCCACTGAAACATGATGACCTCAAAGGGCTTGTATGTCCATCCTGTTCTGTTTGCTTCTATTTCTCCATCACATATGGGATGCCAATTGTATTTATTCCTTGCGCACAGTTTAAGAACTTTGTACTTTTTTTTCTCCCGCTGCTAGCTTCCCCTTTAACAAGGGAAACAGAGCCTTCAGTGCTCACAAGCAGATCGCTGTTTTGTTTGGTCTGAAGTCAGATGGGAGGCCTCCAAGGAAAACTCCCTTTTAGCATTTTCCAATTAGAAAGTGCTGCATACTGCACTAAGAAACCATGTTCTTTCCCACTTTCCATTTACTTTTACTGCCATTATTTATCTGAGCGCATCATATTTCAGGAAAGACATTTTCCCTAACCCAAAAGAGAAAGAAAACTTCTTCTTAGAAAAAAAAAGAAAGAAAATCCAGCAAGCTCAGATCCAATAGGCTGTCTATCATTTTCCAGCTGTGACATTTTATAAGGAGTTTTGAATAAATGAATATTATGAAGAATGAGAGCTTATAAAATCAGCTTGCTGGATAAAGACCTATTTGGGAAAGTTTTTAAAAAGTGCATTATTTACCCATTGGAACTGTCAAGTTATCATATTTACTCAAAAGAAGGCATATTTTTCTTTTTTTTAATAAAAAAATCTGGCCTCAGCTTTTCTTAAAGCAGCCTATTGACTAGAATTCATGTAGATAGTAGTCTAACAAGCCAAGGATAGCCTGGCTTTGCTGCTACCTAAATAAATTGTCAGCTCCAGGTCATGGCTTCCATTGGAGTCAGAAACTTGCTTCAAGAGGCACATCTCAAATGTGAACTGCTGGAGACCCGAAGCTTGGCTTCAGGGGCGAGCAACTGCTATAGGGAGTCTCACAAATCCATCTGATTTCTCTCCAGCACCTAAAGAAACCAGAGTGCAATCTAAATGTCCAGTGCCACAGACTGACTGGAGTGCAATCTAAAAGTCCAATGCCACAGACTCTGACCTTAATATTATTCATAACTGCAACTTCAGCTATGTGAAGAAACCGATTGTTCATATAATTTCAGCAAAATTTGATATGAAATATAATCAATCCACACTGTCTTTTCCTCTCCCATTAATAGGCTTTTATTTAGGCAAACCATGACTACAGCTTCAGACCTACTCCTCTGCCAGAACTATCCAGAAAGTCTCCTAAAGCTCCCAAGTGTGATGTGGAAGCCTCTTTCTTAGGGATGGACTAGTCAGAGTAAGCCTGGTATGCTGCTAAAAAGAAGAAGCCACCACAGCAGCTGAATGCCACAGCAGGCTGTTTCTCCCTCAGGCAAAGCTTGCCTGAGGCTTCAGGAAACTCTTCACAGGCAACTGTCCTTTCTTTTTTTTTCAATGTCTTTTTAATTGTAAAAATAGTGTACAGAGGAGTTACAGTTACATGAGCAAGGTAATGAGTACATTTCCTATTGAGCATTGTTACCTCCTCCTTTGTTTTTCCCCTGCTATCCCTATTGTCCCATTTGTTAGGAAATGGAAAGACTTGGAAAAAATTATATTAAGTGAAGTAAGCCAGGCCCAAAGAAACATAGGTCCTATGGTTTCCTTTATTTGCAATAACTAGTATAAGTCGAGGACAAGCAGAAAAGGTCAAAAGCTATGTACATATGACCAGATAAGATGATGTTAAGCGAAGTGAACCCCAAGATAGGGACACAACTTGTTTTATCTTTCTTGCTATGGTTTTTAACATATCTAAAGTGTACTATGTGATTTTTGTTGTTGTTGCTCTTCTATGTTCTTACCCCACGGCAACTGTCCTTTCTATAGCGATCTAGAAATTTGGGCTGCTCTAGTCTTGGGGCTTCAGCATGTCAACACAAGGTCTTTACAGGAATGATGACCTGAAACTCATGGACCCCAAGCTCCAACCAACTAGAAATGGCAGAGAAGTGGGATTTATCATGGGTTGCAAAGACAACGGAGGCAGACAGAGAAGAGAATAGAGAAACTTTGCTACCGTGAGGCAGACAGCAATCTAACGAGTCCACTTTCAGAAGGAATGAGGGCTAGTTTGTGCACTCAGTGGGGACTCACTGGTGGAATATCCCGACCTAGACCTCTACCAATGGTGTCTGTGTACTGTGCATTGCTCACCTTTGGTCTTGACTGTTTCACTCTCCATAGGGTTCCTAGTTCCTGGAACAGTGCTCAGTACTTATTAAATGCACAATAAATGCTGGTTGAATGATTAAAAAAAAACTATGGGTATGTGGGTGGATTCCATTCTAATGCAAAGGAGAGACTTTCTAGACCTGTGGGATTTAGCTACTGCAGGTAAGAGAAGTAGCAGGTAGGGAATTGCTTTACTGATTGACGGAATGGTCTGTTAGCTGTCACCTCAGGGAAGAGTGGAAAGTGAGAACAGAGAGAGTGATTTCTACAAGCTCGGAGATAGTTACAACTTGGAGCTGAGAGAAGTAAAGAGAAATGAGATGCCCGAGGGGATTGGACGGGCTCTGATGACCGGGACACCTTGGGGTGAGGCCATTGGTCCCAGCTCTGCTCTGTAGACAAGAGAACTGTGACTGACTTCGGATTACACCCTGGCAGTTCTCCCATGCTGTACAGCAACGATTTGAACACAGCTGGATTTGGGAAGGGCACTTGTAGAGTTTCAGGATTGGTGTGGTGCACTGGTTTCTAATCCTGGGTTTTCCCCAGATAAATGCTTGCAAGTAGACCTCTTGTATGCTAAGTGGATGGTTTACATTGTCCTGGAAATTCCACCTGTTCAAAAGTATTCGGTTACCGTTTTGGCAAGGTGTTACCTATGTGTTTGTCTGGCTTTATTTTCCCAGAGGATGGTTCTGCTACAGGCTAATTCCTGAAATATCTAGGAATTTGTAGAAGCCCTCTATGAAAATTCCTGTTACCGTCAGTCCCAGAGTTATATGGTTAGGCTGAGCTAATGATTGCTGTTCAGCACAGATCACAATGCAATTGAAACCCATGTGGGAAAGTCTGTCCAGTCTAGTCAAAGTGACATAAAACAGATCTGATCTGGAGGAGCCATGACACACACAGAGAGAGGCATGCGCTCAGAGTGACTAAAAGAAGGGTCAGGAAACTTAGTTTACAGGAGAGAAGTTGGATCAGCTCAGATCAGCTGGGAACACAGAGTGAGAAGCCACAGTCATAACCCTCAGTTGCAACTTTGTAACTCACAGGTATAAAATTGATCACTCTGCCTTACACGTGGACAAACACCTATCTAGGAATGAACCTTAATGACCAAGTATAGGATGTTCATTCTCCATGGAAAGAGAGACTGAGGGAGGAAAAGCATTCTAAGTTGGCAAGAATGATTCTCTTGTTCTTCCCTTGGTCTAAGGTTAGACTCCGCCTCCCATCTCCGAGGATGGTAGCTCCATATTTTGTTGATGCTGTTACATTTCTAGGCAGCTGAGTATTGCTGCCAGGTCAATGAAAGGAGCAACGAAGATCATCCAGCACACAGTGCAAGTTTTTGAGTGGGGAGTGGAAATCATACATGTAAGGCTAGTCCTGGGCTGCTATTCCAGCCACCCTTTTATGGGATCTTGGATACTTAGGGCTGTTTGTATAATTGCTTCTTGTAAATGAGCTCCTGCTCCGTAACACTTTACAGTAAACCACTTTCCTCTGCCATCTGGTATCCAGTTGTTTTAACCGGGTTTCCAGTATTTGCATCAGTCATTTACAAGAACCTTTTTAACCTTCGCAAAATGAAATAATTGAAGCCTATCCTGTCAGCTACACAGTTGTCTCTGAAATCCAGGTACCAAGGGGCTGAAAGGAAGGGTGAGAAGAGCAGAGAAGGAGAGGGCTCTGCTCTTTCCTCTCTGACATGGCTAGAAGGGCTGGGTTGCCTTTGAGGTGAGGGGGTCCGAGCCTGGGCCAGGGTCTCCCCTCTGCTGTGGGCTCATGGTATGGGAAATTCTTTATCCTGGGAAGATGAAGGGATTCATAAGCTGGGAAAGGTGGGTCCTCCTCTGACAGGGGTTGATTCTAGTCTGAACATAATTCTCTGTTGGTATGACTGTGACCCTTAGCCTTTCCATAGTGACCCTGGTCATTCCTCTCCACTGGTCACCCCTTTGCCTACATAAGCCATGAGTTTCCATCCTTACTCATAGGATAGGAAAATTAAAGAAATCTAAGCACGCTGCACATGTCACTATATCTCGTCCATAGTGCCTGGGTTCTTATGAGTATGGGGACCGCTGTATAGAATGGATTTTATCTACACACACACACACACACACACACACACACACACACACACACACACACACACACACACACATCCTGTAGGCCAGAATATAAACACTTCAGTCATAGATAAGACCATATTCCAAAAGGATTTGGATCTTTGACTCCCTTGTATTTTTCTCATCTCTAATTCTAATCACTCTAGCTGACAGAGAAGCTTCTAGAGATCTATGAAATGGGGTGCCTGCCGAGTGCCGGTGGCTCACGCCTGTAATCCTAGCTACTCAGGAGGCTGAGATCTGAGGATCATGGGTCAAAGTCAGCCCAGGTAGGAAAGACCGTGAAACTCTTATCTCCGTGAGACTCTTATCTCCAATAAACCCCTAGAAAATGGGAAGTGGCACTGTGGCTCAAGGGTAAAGCACTCACGTTGAGCTGAAGAGCTGAGGGACAGAGCCCAAGCCCAGAGTTCAAGCCCCACGACCAACAAAAACAAAAACAAAGAAATGGGGTGCCTTAATTCCAAGGAAACTCTTTACCTTTCCTGAAAGAAGGCTTTTTTGAGGTGCTCATGGTTGTTATTAAAATCTTAATCTTGTAGTCTTGCTGCATTGAGGCAGTAGCTGCAATTCATTGCAGACCCAAGCCCAACACAATTTGCTTGGGTTTTTCTGCTGAGTTTCTGATTAATAATTCTCATGCTGTCTAATAACTATCTGGAAGGAATGCTTCATTTTGCAAAGAGACCCTTTCAAATGCTTTCCTAAGGAGAGAGGATTTCAAATACCTTTCTAAGGAACCATCTCGGTCTTTGTTCTTCCCGTTTGCCATTTTCCAGCTCCAGTCTCTTGGTTGAGCATTCTGTCTGCTGGTGGGAGAAAGCATAGAACATATTCCTGAGCAAGAGAGAAGCCTATGAAATTTGGACAGAACTTTTCCCACTATGACCCGCCTCCATTAGAACATACCTCCCAGAGAAACATCTAGAAATGGAAACATCTGTAGAAATGGAAAGCAATGGCTCCATTTACTCTCTGTGCCTTGGGGCTGGGGGTGGAGGAAACAGTTATAACCAGGCTGTCCAGAAAGACTTCCTAGGTATTGATTCCACATGTTTCCCCTCAATGCCCTATGATTTGCTTCCCTTATTCCTTCTGTCCTCTAGCTTCCCAGTCTCTACTCTCTCTACCCCTTCCATGGGCCGGCTCAGTAGAAGGAAGCCGAACCAACACTCCCATCTGGTCACGGTGAGGAAGAAGTCGCTCAGTGGTTTGCTTCTTGGGGAATTTATGATCATGTTCTCACAGAGTTGGGACTCATTCATAGTTTCCCCAGCAAGTTGTTTGTAACCTGATATTAGTCTTGTTCTATTAGGGGAGACAAAGAAGATAGAGTTCCTAGAAAAATCTTAGTATTCATTTTTCCTTGGTTTGCAATGGCTTTTGTGTTTCATTTGTTTACTTCGGTTCTGCTTACCTAGCTTCTCAAGGAGAGGCTTACCTCTGGAAATAATAATGGGTTTGAGAGTTTGAGCTGCTATTGTTGTTTTCATTTTTTTTAAAAAAATATTCACTGTTCCATTCACAGTTATTTTCTGACCATATTTCCTAAACTAAGAAGACAGAGACTAGTCACAAAGTGTGAAACCCCAAACTCTAACATTAGGTTAGAGGTATAAGCCCTGCAGGGTTTTATACTCAAGAACACATGGAGTCCATGGATTCTACCATTGAATCAAGTGTTGTAGCTTAGATGCGTGCCCTGAAAGTTCATGTGTTGTACGCTTAGTCCCTCAATTCCAATGTCAGTGGTTATTGGAAAGAAGATCCTTGGAGGTACTTAGGTTTAGATATAGTCATCAGGATGGGGCCCCAGTGATGGTATAAGTGGCTTCAGAGGAAGAGGAAGGGAGGTATGAGCTGGCTTCTTGTTCATGCTGCCTGTGACCCCTTCTACCGCCGACAAGGCAACCAGATGCCAAGCAGAAGCTCGGACTTCCCTCAATACCACACTGTGGGCCCAGCAAACTCCTATGCTTTCTTAATTACCCAGTCTTAACGCCGACATAAAACAGCCGAAGACAGCAAATACAGAGAAGCTCCACCCAGGAGGACATGGTTTCCACAGGGAATCTACAGTTTAAGCCAAGGGTCATTGTTGGGCTCTTTTCTAAGTAATGACTCTCATCCAGATTTCCAGCCAGAGCACTCAGAACAGTCTGCAGCGTAGGCGATGGAGATCCAGAGAAAGGGTTCATGGCATGCCTCAACCCACCACAGAGATCAGGAAGAGCACCAGGAGCACAGAGACAGTCACATTGGTTCTCATTTTGACTCGCAGAACCAGAAAGTGGCAGCAGAGAAAAGCAGTGTTAGGGACAAAAGCTAGTACAAAAACAACTGCTCCACAAAGGACTGCTAAGATGAAACCATCCCTTCACCTGGCACTTGGATAGGATGCCATACCCTGGTGCCTTTGGGCCACTCACTTGTGGGAGTAAAGTAAGATGTTCGCCTGCCCAGCACCCTCCTGCTGTAGGCCTGGGTGGTTGCCCTTTAAGACAGGAACAGGGCCAACATGAATGGCAGCCTGTGCTGGAGGCCATGTCCAGTGTAAGCAGAGCAGGCCTGGATTTTTACCGCTTAGCGTTCCAAGGCAACATTCTGCTGAGAAATATTAAGTGTAACCAAATATTACAGGGAACACACTGTTCCTGCTATATTTCCAGGGCATCTGATCAATGGGAAAAATGAGAAGTAGAAATAAACAACAAAAAAAATAAGACAGAGAACTGAGCCGGCATTGGGCTCAAAGGAAAACTGGGTCTAACAGAGGAAATGATTTTGAAAGTAAATACAGATAACCAAGGAAAGAAAGACGAATGCTAAACAGAGAAGAAATGTCTGACTGTCTTGCTCCGGGACTGGGTCAGACCAGGGAGCACGGTGGGGCTGGGCTAAGAATTCTCATCTGGTCTCTCCATAAGCCCAGCTGTCAGAGGCAATGCCAAAAACAGGCGAGATGAAACCCAGTGAGGGGAAGGAGGTGAGTTCCAGGACAAAACAGCCCCCTGAAACCGGAGCTGAGTTTCTGCCACCAGCAGGCTGGGCTGCAGGATTCTGTTTGGAAGGAAAGACAGGGTTCGTAGAGCAAGTAGATCCTATCCCTGAAGCAAGCTCAGAAGATGTACTCGAGAAAACTGGGTGTTTCCAGCCATGGGTATTTCACATCCATTAGTTCTTTGAAAGGCTCAAGATATTCTGTGATATGGATGAGCTAGCAGGTTGTTAGGTCCCTGCCATAGATCTGGGCACCATGGGTATTTGGAGCTACAGCACCCTTTGTGTATGTGTGTGTGTGTGTGTGTGTGTGTGTGTGTGTGTGTGTATGTGTGATCTTGTGTATGATAACATGCTGAGCAGCATCCGAGTTTCTATTTACCAGATGCCAATGGTATCTCCTCTACTTCCCTTTGCCAGCTGAGCTCACCCCAAATGTGTCTAGACATGGCCCACGCGCCCCCCCAAACTTCATAATAAATCTAAAATCCACAAATAATTGATACCAAACCAGAACTACACAACACTGACCTTTTCTATGGCTGCCATCCCAGCTGGAGAGAATGGCTCCACAGAGTTCAATCTCCGCATGGAGCTAGATTCCTGGGCTCACACTTAGTCTCCACACCTTTCCTTTCTGTTAATATGAGCATTTACATGGCTCCACTTCCTTGTGTCTCAGTGTTTTTAGCTGTAAAATGATTTGGTCTTAACAATATCTACCCTACAAGGTTTGAGGTCAAATGACAGAAGCCAAGCAAAGAACAAAATACAAAGATCTCTTGCAAAATGCTTCATTTGCCATGATACCCAGCTTGGGTTTTCCTCAACTAATCTACTAGACTCAGATGCACTGAGTTGTTTGTTTTTTTATGTTTCTTTTGTTCAAATGGTTCCCTGGGTTGGAATACCTTTTCACCAACTTCTTCATATGGCTTATTCTTCCTGCCCACTGACATAGTTAAGTTGCATCTCTACAAAGAAAGGTGAGGATGCCATGCTGTGTCCCTTAGACAGTCCCCAAAGCTGTGTATAAAGTGAAATGTCTGTGTTTGTCACTTAACTAAGCTTACTATGTGTTCTGTGTCGCTATAGCATATGCCATCATGCCCTCTGTGCATAGAGTTTAGGAAGGCAGAAATAGGAGCGCTAGGAGGAGACTGTGAAGATATCAGGAAGGAGGAAGATGCCTAGAGCTCAGATGAAGCCGGAAGGCCAGGTTAACCCTCCTGGAGAGATGTTACAGGATAGCTCTATACTTTGTTGACCAGCCAATAGGAAATTGTCAAATGCTCTTGGTGGGAGACAAGAAGAGGGACTGGGCTGAGGAACAACTTGCTGGGAGCCAGGCCATGGGAAGATTAAACTGATAATGTTTGCTATATCCAGTGGACCAAGGCAGGGAAAGAGTGGTTAAACATCTACGGGAACAAGTTATGGGGTTCAAAACCATACGCACTACTGTAAAATAATTTCTTGTTGGTAAGAGTTACTGTGGGAAGGAGGACAACAGATACCTCATGGTTGTTTGTGGGAAAGGAAAGGGCAGAAGAACCTCAACCCAGAGAAGTGGCGTATTGCAGAAAATTCTGTCGTCCCACAAATGGCCCTTCCCAGTCAGGGATACGCAGGCTAAAGGTCTGAAGGGTGGGGAGTAGAATGTGTGCAGGACAGAGCAGATGCATGATGGAGCCCATCTTCTGTGTCTTAACCCTAGAAATAGAGATTGAGACTGGAATCTCAACGTTTAGGTCTTATTTGTAGGGAGAAATACTGAATATAAGTAGACACACTTGAGGACCTGTTGGAACAGCCAGGCTCCACTGTAGAACAGAGAATGCTATCAGACTACCAGAGACCAAGCCAGTCAAAGCATTATGAAAAGAGAAGGGTTTCCATACCTGCTTCTGTAGATCTCTGAAGTTGTAGCACTTATACATACTGGAGCTAAGAGCACGTCTTGGTCTCCCTCCGGATCTCAAGTATAAATAAACTCTAGCTTGGGCTCTCAGTCTGCTTCTCTTCAGTCACAGCCATGTTTTCATCTTTGAGTCTCTCATAAACGTGCAGAATGAAAGCATGAATTCAGTCACCTTATCCGAGTGGATTTAAGAAGCCTGGGTTGGAGGCTAGGAAAGGAGATTTCTCTGGGTAGCACACAACTGCTCAGAGGGGACCGAGGGACCTCACCCCCAGATGTGGCCTGTGGCATCCTCATAGATGCAGAAAAGTGGGTAAATAGTTAAAGAAAAGCCGTTCTTACCTCTGCAGCCCTAGCTTACCATGTTCCCTTCTCCCAGTGAAGCTGCAGTCTGGCAGCCCAGAGCCTGGCAGCTGGGAGCCTGCAGTGATGCCTGCAGTCTTGCCGCGTGGAGCAAATGAGCTGCTGGCCTGGTGCTAAGCCCTTTGGCCTCACCTGGGCTTTCAGTATGGGAGCCACTCTCCTGAATTATTGATTCCTGATAAGTAAGCAGTTGCCCCCTCCCCTCCCCTTTCCACCAGGCAAATTAAAAATAAAAAAGAGAGGAGGAGGGATGTACTTCTCTCATGGCTGGTTTCAACTTAAGCTGAATATTCTGGAAGACTTGGATCAAAGGCATCCCATACATGGGACCTCCCTTCTGGCTTCCCTGAAGAGAGAGCCTCTCTTGGTTGCTCCTGAGAGCAAGACTGTGACAAATGACGGCCACTACCGGTTAAAATTCTCAAAGCTAAATGCCAAAATGACTGTGATGCTAATATTTGCAAATGGGAGATATTTGTAGAGAAAGGAAAGAAGTCATGGTATCCTTCTCGGCTGAAGGGGTGAGGGGTGGTGTTGCCCAGATCTCTAACAAGAGCAATGCCCAGGACAGTGTAAGGAAAAGGATGAATGAAGGGGGTTGGGAGAGGATGATGGTCCTTAGTGGTGGTGAATGACAGAGAAGATTGAAAGCAACCAATCACGTTTGTCTTTACATTTCTACCCTCCTGCTACACACTTTGAACTCCTGCCCTGGAACAAGCTGGGAAATAACTAGGGCATACTGAGGCCTGATTTTCAATGGGATCCATGCCAGATACCACCTGTAACCAACACAATAAGCTAACATGGTGGGGCTTATTTCTGTCCAAATGGGCTAAATCAGGGGCTCTTTTGCCTATATCATTATTCACCCATTCAACCAACATGTCTGGAGACCTACTATGTGCCAAGCACACATTGTGGTGTGTGTGCAGAGACGTGTTTAAGAGTTCACCATCTAGTCAAAGAAGCAATTGAGGATATATGACTGTTGGCTTAAGCACCTCCATTTACTTTGAGTAACGAGAGTTAATTGAACACATTTTGCACTTCCCACGGCTTTTACCAAGCCTTTGGAGGTTTCGGACCACTGCTGCTGCCAAAAGCAGCCCACCAGGGACAGATTCCATGTTTCAAAGAATAGTTCTGTATTTCCTCTGTAGAGTTGGTTCACGTAAGTGATGTTGGAAGAAGTGCAGAAAATCAACAAGAAGATGTTAAGCGAAAAGAAGGACCACAGCCACAAGGGCAGTAAGAGTCGGCCATTTGTTCCTCTGATGAATGTCTCTAAGCCCTCACATTGAAGCTGGTAGACCAGGTGCCAACCCTGCAATAGGGCACAGGAGGATAGGAAGCACCCAAGCCATCTAGTTCAATACAGAAGACCAAATTCAATCACAAGACTCCACTGCGTGCATGTACATTGCATACACACCAGTGCTGAAATGCTGTAACCCATGGGGAAATTGTATCCAGCCGTGAAAATCAGGAAAGATAGCGCTGTGAGGTGAGGATCGTCTGAGGACATTGAAGGATGGTGGAATTCTGAAAGCAAAAATAAGAGGGAAGATGGCCCAAATGGAAGAGTAAAGAATGGAGCTGGAAGTAGGCAGCAGAGCATGGTAGATGGTCTGACCGGCCTGGAGAGCTAAGTCCAGTGTGACTGACACATTGCAGGCATGTCTGCATTGTTCCATGCTGGAAACTTCCAGCCTGGCCCTTCGCTAAAAGTAGTTCCAGAATTCCAGGCTTCTGTTCTTTCTACCTCTCCTCTACTCTTATCCTGTCTCTGGGGAGTGACATAGTGGTCCTCTGTGTGTGTGTGTGTGTGTGTGTGCATGTGTGTGTATGTGTGTGCTGGCCTGAGCATTATCCCCGAGCTTTTTTTGCTTAAAGCTGGGACTCTACCATTTGAGCCACAACTGTACTTCCACGTTTGGTTTTTCTTTTTAGTAGTGTATTGTTTGGAGATAAAAGTCACACAGACTTTTCTGTCCTGGCTGCTTCAAACCTGTTCTCAACCTCCTGTGTAGGTAGGATTACAAGTATGAGCCACAGACACCTACTGATTACTAGGCCTATTTTAACATGAATCAGATGACAAACTGTCCTATAAAAGATGCACTCCATAATTCTTAAAACCCCAACTTGCACTTCTGATAGAACCTTTGGGATGTTTGTGTTGTTCACACTGTCTTGGCTTACCTTCACATGGAAGATTCCAGACACAGTTTGTCAATAATATGCTCTTCTGATCTTGGAGTACTGTGTTCTTCTTCACTGATGCATTCAACAATGACTTACTGAATGCTTCTATATAAAAGCACCCCATGTAGGTGTTTTATGTAGATTCTGGGTCTGTGAATTCTGAGAGCTTCTAGACTTAACTGGAGGGCCAGATCCTCAGAGGGACTGTCACAAGCCCCTCCAGACGAAACAGATGCACCTGGCCCTGTTGTACTGTATGCGCATGTGCGTGTGTGTTTTCCTTCTCAGTATTTTACAACATCTGTAATTATTGGGTGTTGCCTGTTTACTTACTGGTTTGTTGTCTTCCCAGGTAGAAATGGAATTTGATAAGATGAAGATTATGTCTTCCTTTTCATCCTTAGCATTTAGCAGAGCACCGGGCACATCAAACACATTCAATAAATAGAAATATATACTTAGTGAATTAATAAATAATGAGAAGCAAAGCCTGGAGAAGTTGATTAGGGCCATATTTTGGAGAGCTGTCCTTCAGGGAAAACCTTGACTGTATTCACTTCTGTGCTGAGCTTTCTCTAGGTGCTTGAATATGCAGCTGGGAATAAGGCAGGAGGCTGCTGTACTGGGGCTTGTTTTAGACCAGTGTTGTTCCAGTGGAACTTTCTGTGATGTTGGAAAGTTTCTATAGCTGCTCTGTTCAATATGGTAGCCATTAGCCACAGTTCTTGAGCACTTGAATTGTGATTGGTATAATTAAAGAACTAAATATTTTAGGTTATTTAGTTTAAGTTAATCTAAGTTTAAGTTGACACAGGCACCTAGCAGCTCTCCCAGTTGGAAATAGGATTTTAGATGTTCACAAGAACTACCTCATTGATTGCATCTGAAAACAAAATAGTCTTTCTTTGGATTAATGTCTTTCTGACAATGCCAATTTGTTTAAAAATGCTCTTTTAGTATTCCTCTCCTTGAATAGTCCAGGTTTCCTCTCTAGGGTGGTCCTTAAACAAGCAGGTGATGTGTTGTACTGAGACAGCATCGGGGCAATGTCTTCACATCTGGATATACACTCTTCTCCAGCTCCTCTTGACCTCTTGGCTATGACTTTGTCCTACCTGACCGCAGGATGTTCTAATGACAGTAAAAGTGAGTTTCCACAGCGAACCAAGCCTTGTGCTGTGTGTTCCAGGCTTGAGCAGAACGTGGTGAGGTTTCTTAGGAGCTCCCAGTCACTGTGTACCTGCTGTTCTTTAACCAATTAGGTGTGGCCCTATTGTCTTGACACAGCAACCTCTTCTGTCCCCCTACTGGGAATGTAAGGTACATGACCTAGGAGTCCCGGGTCACCTGGGAGCCCGGTCTACACCAGTATGTAACTACACTGCTTGGACTTACCCACTACCCGCCTTTAGCCAACACAGGTGATTTTAATGCCCTGAGAAAATTCCCAAGTGCAAGACCATGAGTTTGAGTATGAGTTTGTCCTTCTGATGCTTCCACTCCTGCAGTATTGTTTCCTTTACTTTAGGAAGTTCATGAGTGTGAGGACTGCTACCCAGGAGTAGGAGTGTCTCCAGCGGGCAGCTCACACCAGCCTCAGTGACTCCTTGCTTTGCTGGGTGACCTGAAGATCCCATGTATCCTGCTCCAAGGGGCAAGCCTCTCTGTCAATGCCAAGCGTGCCAGCTTGGTTTCTCTCCTTTGGCAATGTGGCATAAGTGGTCTGCAGCCATTGGCTGGACTTCCATGTGCGGTCAGCTATGTGATAAGTAAGCTGATGACCTACAAGGAAAGTTTCTGAGGAGATCTGTGCATTCTCTTGCTAAGGATCATGTAGTAATTCCCCTTACAGGCTCTTAGCTTGGGTTGACTTGACTTCTTACAGACATAAACTCTGAAGAAAGCTGACATGGGTTTTCTACAACAAAGTATGGCCCAGAGACTAGTCTCAGAGGGAAAATGGAATGGAAGGAGTGCTCTAAAGAGCCAATGGTGCCCAAAGGTTTCTTCTGAGGCAGGCGTCTAAGATTGAATGAGCAGAGGTCAGCTGCCTGGAGGCAAGGTGGAGGAGGCACAGGAACCATACTAAATGAAGAAGTTGGTGAGGTGAAGAGGGCCACAGAGTGTCCTAGGGCTGTGGAATATCCACGAGGATGTTGGAGGACCAAATGAAGCCTTGCAGGGGGCTCGATCAGTATGAATCACGTGACCCTAGCATTGGCTGTCGCTGGGAGCACCCTAGATTCCATCCCACTCTGCTCCCATCCCTCTGGACACGTGCTTCTCTGAATCATCTGGGTTGATAAGATGAAATATCCCCCTCGGGAGTCAGTAGCAGATGGTTGCCAGCCATGTTGGTTCTGTTGAATCTCACAGTGTTGGAGGTGGACTGTAGCACCTAATCCGTTTCAAAAGGCATTAGCTAGGTGTGGTTCTCCCTGGGGCCTTCTTTCCCCTCCTCCTTGTATCCCAGCACCTTTCCTCAGCTTTGTATAGTGAGTGTTCTCTTAGTGGCCCCCCAGCCTAACGTCACGGTAACTGAGTCTAACCAGAACACTCCCAGAACTGTCCCACCCGCAACCTCATTCTCCCATTCATCTCTTGAATATACCCAAACCTCTTGGCTCCTAGCAGAAGTCCATCGAGTCAGACAGTGCTCTGATTCTTATCCATATAGATATGATGTTGCTACCCAAAGTAAGTCCTCTCTCTCTCTAGGCTACACTTCTTTGGGCCAAGCAGAATTCTGCTTGGCCCAGAAATAATCTCTCGGACCCCATCATACCAGCTTCCAGAACCATTGGCTACTCCCTTTCCAAAGCAAGGAAGCAAGAAGCAAACACTCTTCACTTTCACATCACATTAAAACCATTCAGTCAAAGGCTTCTTCCCTCATTATTCTATGCAGGGAGGGAGCAATCCATCTCTATGCTTCTGAGTATATTTACCATCCATAGAATGAACCCAGGAGCTGTATCCCAGCTTTGCCCATTCCTGCAGCCTTTGCATCCCTGTTTGAACCACAGTGATACATCCTCTTCCTGAGCCCTGATAAGGAAGCAGTGTCTCTCCGGAGTAAGAGATGACCACGGTTACTGGTTTGCAGGGAAGCTGGCCCCTGAATCTTTGAAGGATATAAAAGTCAATGTGTGAACCTCCCTCTCCTTCATGCTCTTTATTACAAGATTACCAGAAAATCTGGAAATAGCAAATAACATAAAATGGGTATTATAGTGCCCGAGATCCTCTAAGCCACTTTATTCCTGGTCTTTTGACTGTCATCTACCTGAAATAATGAGCCCTTTTAGGTGAGTTTTTGTGCTGCCTTCTGGAGCATGAGACTTTCCACATCTCTGCCTTTCTCCTGAGCTCAGCCATGGCCCAAACCCTCAAACTTGCTGTACACTCTGTTTTCCCTGGAAATGCCTTCCCTTCCTGATGCAATTTCCAGTTTGCCTCTCGCTTTTTAGATGCCAACTTCGCGTATCCTTTCGATCTTTGCTCACCCTGTCCCTTACTCTGTATCAGAAAGGCATTTTCAGAGAAATCTCAGAATCTCTCTTGCTAATCAGGGTGTGGTTCTTTTCTTTCTCTGCCATGGTTTATGCCATTCTTGCTTGAGCGGGCTTCATGATATACAACCAAGTTTTGTATTACTGATTTTTTTTCCACAGTCCTCCTGTTGCTGTGGTCATTCTTACTTGTCTGGGACCAGAAATCCAATGGAAGCGACTTCATGGAGATGACAATTATTCATGTCTTTGAGAAAGGAATGATAAGTGAATTGGGAAACAATAGAGTTTGCTTTTCTGACAGATAAACAGCTCTTGTCGATTGGCCCCGAATGTGGCCAACACCACCCAGGGAATGAGTGAAGGAATCTGAGTACTAAAGGATAAAATAACTCCAGTGGGACCTTGAAAGTAAACCCATGAGATGTCCACTTGCCAAAGCTTAAAACAATACCAATGTGTTGCAAACACTTACGTATTACTGCTATTACCTAGACTTAAGAAGATAGGTGCCTGGAAAATTGTTCTTGTCTGAGCATCATGGCCAACAGGAAATTGCAGACATTTCAACCAAACATTCTGCCTTGTGCTTGAGTAAGTGAAAAATAGCACATACAAGAGTGAAGGTTGTTTGGTGGGAGATGATATAATTATATATTGATATAAGTTTTGCTTTATCAGCTTAGTACATAGAGCTATCCCTTAGTAACTAAGAAGAATTAGTTTCCAGATCCCATCAGATATCAATCTTCAAAGTATGTTCCAGTCACATAGAAATGTACAATATTTACAAAAACTTACACATGTCCCCCCCTATACTCTATTTCTAGATTATGTATACATAATGTCCAACAAAATATGAGTAGCTTTTTAAACCACTGTAGTACTGTATTGTTTAGGGGACATATTTTTCCTAAGCATTTACAATCACATTTGGTTGAATCGATATACAACCAATAGATATGGAGGGCTGGCTTAATAACCTAGACAAGGCTCTCAGTAAGCTATGAGCTTTGGGTGATAATGATGGATGCAGGCAGGTTCACCAATAGCAGATGCCTCTCTCTGGCAGGAGCATGGATGGCCCACAGATCCCCGTATCTTCCTCTCAATTTCACTATGAACCTACAGCTGTTCTCCAAACAGTCTATTAGAAAACTGAAGGATTAAAAACTTCCAGTATAGTGTCGACTCTCATAGTTACACAAAGAGAAAGCTTTTCCATTACATATGCTTTCTAGACAAGTTGTCCATTTTCAGGTTAAGGATGATATTTTAATCTTCACAAGTAGATGGAAACGGATGATGCATTCTGGGGTGGAAGCAGGCAGGACAGCCTAAAGCATCTCATAGATACAGAGAGTAAGGAGATGCCACAGAAACTAAGGAAATGCCAGCAAAAAAAAATATGAGGCCTGCTAAAGAGACACTGAGGATCATAGGACCAACCCCCAGTGGCCAGAGCTGGAGTAATCTGAACAAAAATGTAAACAAAGGAGTGTTGGATTAGAACCCAAATCATAAAATCATCCATGCATCCATAGTGATCATATATGAGTCGATATTGATATAAATAAATGAGCAAATAAATGGGAGAGGGGATTCTACCAACGAATTACAAATAGATTATTCCCTCTCCAGGAGACAGCTCAATCTCCCCTCTGCTCCTCTGAGGATAGGCCTGGCTTGGCCACTTGTTTCCAAAGAATAGGTTACAGGAAGGTGTAGAAAAGTAACTTTACAGTGGAGAAAGCTATCAAAATTCACCTTGTGCACCTGATCAGGGTTAACCTCACCGTGGTGTCATCTTGATGGCATGCAGTGTGTGACGGTATGTAGTGAGGAGGGAATGTTAGTTAGCTTTGTATTACTGCAACAGCTTTCCTGAGATAATCACCTCGAGAAGAGGAAAGAGCTTGTCTTGCCTCATGGTTTCTGAGCTTTCAGTTTGGGGTCACCTTGGGCCTGGCGTGAGATGATTTTACCTCAACATGGAGCAAATGGCAGGGGAACTTGCTCACCTCATGGCAACCAGCTGGGACAGAAAGGGTCTGGGGGAGCCAATATCCTTCTCTAAGGCATATGCTCAATAACTTTCCATTGGACCTCCTATGAATTCCTCCAACTAGGTCCACCAACTTGCAATAGGTCTGAGCTCATGGCTAGAGAATGAGCCTTTAAAACACAGCCTTTGGGGCATTTTTTTTTTCAGATGCAAACTGTAGCCTACTATATGTCTAACATTCTAAGACCCATAACTCCTGATCAGACAAACCAGACAGAAGGTTGTTCTGTGTAATACATTACTAGTACTCCTCAAATTTTAAAAGCTCATGAACCCAAGACATGTCTGAATAAAGGAACAGAACAGGGATAGAGTGCTGGGTTAGGATCCTGGCACTAGAGCACATTAGGGTAGCAACTAGTGGAATCCAACAATGGTGGGAGTGAGTGTTTAGGAATGACCAGTGTTGGATTCTTTCTTGTAGGAAATGCACCATGGTAATAGAAGGTGAAAACAGTGGAGACCCTGAGTGAGGGACACGTGCAAACACTAGGCACTGCCTTTCTGTAAATCTAACACTATTCTAAAATAGAACATTAATTTTTTTAGAAAGCATACTCATAGTCATTAATGACAGAAGAGGCCATTTGAACTCTTTGGAATGATCTAAACTGACATTGTTTAATGGATTTTTTTCTGTCTGATTTCCTTACTCTCAACCCATTTTAGCGTACGGCAAATGGTGACTTATTCTGTTATTTGGCCATTTGTGCTATTGCATAACTTGAAATTGTTTGCAATATCACTTTGAAAGCACTTACATTTGAGAGATTTGGGATTGAAATTAATATTTATAGCCTTTTCAGATCTTCATGTAGCATAGGAAAGGATTCTGATGGCATCTTTTTAGATTTTTTTCTTTCTAAATGAGGTAGGGAATGTTTTAGCTTTCTCCTAATATGATGTAAGAACATGTGTAGAAAACTGTTTACAAAAGAAATGAAAGGTAATGATGTTGACCAATTATCCATTTCAAAACATAACCATTGTTTCCAAATATTAGAACTTCCTAAATCTTCAGCTTTACCAAAATGCCTTAAAGTCTCTCACTATTTATGCTTTAAAAGTTTTTTTAATATAGGCTTTAAAACATATAATAAAGTGTCTACATTCTTCTTTGGTCTTAAGTTGTACAGTGAAGCCTGGATCTTGTAGGTCTGGCTAAGCTGCCAAGGTGAAGAGCAATACTACAACCTGAAAATTAAGCCCAGTCTTACATTGCTTTCAGATGTCTCTGTTGACTGAGAGTAATATGAGTAAGGCCACATATTGGGGTTAGAACTGTGATCGTTAATTGTATTCTATGAAATATCACATCTACATCCAAGATAGTATATATGTATGTATATATATATACACACACACACACGTATTACGCACACACACACACACACACACACACACACACACACACACACAGGCTCTGAATTACACATAATCCAAAGACTGATCAAATTCTAATGTAGTCAGAATTATGGAGAGCTTCTGGAGAGCTTCCAAGTGCTTGCCTGATGTATGGAAAGAAACAACTGTGCTATTTGTGTCTATGTATCAGGTACCAAGTCTTGGCCAGAGGTCAAGAAGTGTATCCTAATTCCCTAAGCTCTTTCTTTTCCTGTGCACTGTGCAGCTTGACAGTGTTGGTTCGGAGGCAAGATGATGATGACCACAGCCTAGCCCAGGAGACAATATCTTTTGCCCAACATAGTTCTTTTCACTTAAAGGATCGCTAGAAATACAGGTGGGAGGTTGAGGAAAGAGGATGATGAGCTCAAGGCTGGCCTGAGCTACCCAGTAACACCGTGTCCTAAACAAACAAAACAAAATTAAACAAATATTTTAACTAGTCCCTGTCCAAACTAGTGGGGTGTTTTTGCTCTTGTTATATGTTTGTTTGTGTTTATTATTCATTCAGCCCACTCAATATTTGTTATTTTGAACTCTGTTAAATGCTGGGGAATCCAAAGACAAGAAAGGAATTCTGTTGGAATGGAAAGTCCAGCCCCTGGAGCCAAACAAATCTGAACAAATTCTTAGCCATAATCATCTTGATTAATGATGCTGCCCCACAAAATAACCTCAAGTCCCACTTGCTCAACCAAAAAAGTTCTGTCTTCCTATTCAGGCTCAACATGGGTCTACCATTTCTGTTCACTTGTTGAGGTGGGGGCCTGACTCTTTACCCCATGGGACCCTTTCTCCCCCAGATAATCTTCCCAGAAGCAGAAAGAGGACCCACAAGTTACCCACATCTTTGTTGCCAGAGTCTGATTGTCTACTACCTTCCATAACAAGATGTTCTTGGCAGATGTGATTGTGGCATTTATAACATCGAGATGATAATCACCATGAGATATCTAAGAAGGTTCAATCTAGTGACACACGCCCTTAGAAACTGAGAATCTTCCCTAGGTAAGTCAGAGAAAGATATAGCTATAAAAGACTTAGGGGTGAGATATGATGTGAGAGGCTCCCAATCTGCCACTCTTGGCTTTGAAGTGGAATGAAGGGGTCAAAACCCACAGAATGTTGGTGTCCCCTAAAAGTTGGGCAAGTTGAGGTCCTAGAGATACTTTTCTAGGCTATCCAGACACCTTGATTTCAGCTCAAGGAGACCCCGTTGGACTGCTGACCATCAGAACTGTAAGACATAAGTGTAATCTTAATTGAGAAGATGCAGGTTTTCAGTATTTAAGAAACCCAGTTGATGTAATCTATTAGAACCAACTAGAAACACAGAGTAACTTCCAAGTCTTTCTGGCAGGGAAATTAGGGAAAGATAAAGCAAAACATGAAAAGCCTTTTAGCCTACCCTAGAAGAACTCAACTACCTCAAAGAAAGATGAGGCTCCTGGGAAATATAAAGGAGCCATGGCTGTTTGGTAGATACCAGCTGTCTGTGCTGGCAACATTTTCAATGCCATTTTGGCAAATAGTGGGTATTAATACTGAATAAAAGAATGAGCTGATCTATGATGAGCTGAATGCCAATTGGCTATGATGAGCTGAATGCCAATTGCTTGAAGGAATTTAACTGCATTAGAACTTGTGCACTTGTGCATGTGTATCACTATTCTTTGTGTTGATTTTCTTCTTTTATCGTTTCTTCCAGGACTAGAGAAACTATGGAAGGAATGCATGATGAGGTTTAGAGTTATTTCACAAACATACTGTTGTCTAGCCTCAAATACTTTCTGCCCACTGAAGCCAAATTTAAAATTTCTCTTACTCAGACACTGTAATTTAGGTAAATAGCGACTCAGCAATGTGATCGGATGAAGCACATGTACACGTGTGTGTGTGTGTGTGTGTGTGTGTGTGTGTGTATGTGTGTGTGTGTGTGTAGGTTGCAAGTTTAGACCTGGTCTGAAATGAAAGAGATCTAATAACTAGTCATCCTTGAGTTTGACTTTGCAATAAGTAAAAGGGGGAAATGCTTAGGTAATTGATGGAATAGATTAGACTAAAGAAACCATTTGAAAGTTTCATGCAAAGATATTAGAATCCATTTTGGGCCAGTCACCCATGGCTTGTACCTAATTCTAGCTACTTAGGAGACTGAGAAATGAGGATTGTGGTTACAAATCAGCCTCCAGGAAGAAAACATTGTGAGACTCTGATCTCTAATTAACCATCAAAAGGCCCAAAATGAAGCCATGACTCAACTGCTAGAGTAACAGTTTTGAGCAAAAAACTTAGGAGCAGTGCCCAGGCCCTGAGTTTAAGCCCCAGGAAGGACACATACAGAAAAAGTCAATTTTGGAAAAATATTTTTCAGTATTCCAGCATCTTACAGTTGTCTGGTTATGCTTATAAATAAATTGTATTATCAGGGTAAATATACCATACATTTTTAACACATATCCATTCAATACCTACTACTGCTCTTTTCCACTTTAAAAACAAACTGAATGACAAAAGAGCAATATGTATGAACAGGCTTAAAATAGATTTTTCTTGTACCCTAAATTATTAATCCTCAACACTTCAAACTTATCTCTTAATGTTTTTATTAAATTATGTAATATTTTACTTAAATTTCTCAAAATTTTTTTGTGTGTTTCCTGTGCTGGAAGCTAGCCAATGCAGTATCTGATTTGTGTTCATTTTATAGCATCTGTTCTGGGGTTATACTTTGAAATATTGATTTGCTCATCATTCCAAATTTAAAATCTGTAATGCAGTATGTCTCTAGTACTTCTACATGTCCCCGGATATTTGCTAAAGATAAAATAAGATGCTGTTGTTAAGTGAAATTTAGTAACAGATTCAGAGTTTTGGAACACAAAGCCTACATTGCTAAAGGGCATCATTATTATTTCATAGTCTGGGTAAGAGAAGGATCTTGTCTTGTCAGCATCAGAATGGGCCTCAGACTTGAGGATTCCATCCTTTGAACTGCATTTAAAACACTGTGTTCAAGTTCATTTATTCTTGGCAAAAGTCAACTTCCTGTTTTTGATTAAAAAAGGAATTGACTCAGAAGTCTTGTGAGTATCAAGTAACTCATTAGAAAAGAATATTTTTGCTGAGTAAAGTGAGCCTGAATTATAAATGCATGGATTTTTTTTTTTGCGAGAATTAAGAAAAAGATTCTAAGGAAGGAAATGTTTTACAGAAAGACAATGGAGATTAGTTCTATGGAGACAAATATTCATTCATCCTTTAATTTTATTCTGATCTTGATTATAATTAAATTTTAGTTGGTTTGGTCTCCTAATTATTAAGAAATATGCTATATACTTATGTGCAGAGTATATAATAAATATAAATATTTATCTAATGGCTTTGGGTACCAGTAGCTCATATCTAAATCTTAGCTACTCAGGAGTCTGAGATCTGAGGGATCCTAGTTTAAGGCTAGCCTAGGCAGAAAGTCCATAAGACTCTACTTTCAATTAACCAATAAAAGCTAGAGGCATGGTTCAAGTGTTAGAACATCAGCCAAGGTCAAAGTAGCCAAACAAGAGTGTGAAACTCCAAGTTCAAACCTCGGTACCAACACACATAAATGCAGGAAGTCAATACCACTCACATTTCAACACAGACTTCTTGTATATAGCATGAAAAGGTTTGGCCACAGTTAGATATATTTCCATGGCTCTATTTTTTCCACCTAGAAGAAAAATTGCACTAAGTATACAAGATAGTAATATTGTATTTACAGTGGCAGAGTTGCATTTTTTACCCATCTATCTATTTACATATCTACTTGTACCTGGATCCTGTGACGTGTTTGAAGAGAAAGCTTATTCTCATGTTTTTTCTATGAGTACAGTAGCAGATATAATATAGGCAAAAATTCTCCAACCTGACTCCCATAGACTATGCTCTTCCTGCACTGAATCTGAGAGGACTCAGTGACTTGATTGTCACAAAGTGACAAAAGTAGCCCAGTTGAGGTTACAAGAAGACAATCAGAAACTATATAGGGTATTTTCTGAGTGGAAACTGCTTAGCAGTCGTAGGCAATGAAGTCAACCTTCAGAACTTTGGATTTTATGTGAAACCCATGTGTGATTATTGGTAGACCTAGACTCATCTCTACTTATCTATCTACTTATCTACTCATCTATACTTATTAAATTCCAGGAACTGTATCAATGGTGGTGGAATCAACAGGAGCAAGTGATCTAGGAGAAAAGACAAATATTGTTAAAGAGAATGATAATTTAACATGAAAAAATCAATACAGAGGATGCAGGAGATGCTCTAAGGTTTCAGAAAAGGGAAGATGTGAACATGGAGATTCATATATTACTAGACATGTAAATACAAATATAGCCTGTGCTCTGTCAGAGCAAAAATAATATCCATATGTATTTTATGTCATTTAAATTACATATTTATGCCCACTGATATATATTATTATTTCAATGCTTAATTGTGAGATTGTTGCATATTTAATATCTAGTAATACATTCATAGAATGGATAATGTAAAAGGCGTTCTTTAGCTCAATGTCTACATTTTCTACTAAGATGACACACAGAGGTTTTATCTAGGAAGAATAATACAATTTTTTGTGACTCTTTGAAGGCCCTGATTTTCTCTTTTGGCTTTGGAAAAGAATAAATGTATTTGTCAAGAAGGGATTAGAAAAATTATCTCAGAGACTTTGAGACCAAATCCTTTATTCCTCCATTACATCTCAAAGCCAAAACCTTACTCCCAGGAAGAACTGAGAGGCAGGGCTCAGCAAAGTGACCTCAAGCCACAGGGTATTAATAGAAGCACAATATATATGAAGGTCTCTGACCTCCCCACCTGATCCCATCTATTCTTTGGGGATGTCAATTGTTCAATGGGTTGACCTCACCTCAGGCTTTATTACATATTGATTTAAGAAACAAGTCTAATGAAATCGCCCTTTCTAATAACACATGGCAAGATTCTAAATGATTTGAATGTTTCATTGGTATATGATATATTCTTTTTATTATGTTAAACCTGAGGTTCCTGAATGCCTTTCTAGCACGTGACACTGTAAGTTACCTGAATCTTCTAGAGCTTTCCAAGGAACAATGGTCCTGGAGGTAAGCCACACCAGGTGCATGCATGAACCCATGTGTGTTTGTGCCTTTTTGAAGGAAGGTTGTGCCCATTTTTTCTATGTGCAGAATAATTAGTCAAAGTGAGGAATAGGATTCAAAACTATGAAAACAGGCAGTAGTTTTGAGTGAGAACTAATTACTCAAAAGCAATTAGGGAAAGAAAAGACAAGATTGTTTCATGTACCTGGCCAAGGACCTAAGCCTATGCTGGAGTTGCAGAGAATACTAAATAATTTAAAAACTGAAGGAGCGTGTACTTAGAATTCACTATAGAATTTTTTATTCAGGAATTCCTTCTATAGCTAGACAAGGCTCTCAGACTCTCCACTCGGTGATAGCATTTGTTCGTTGATGTCACAATCGTGTAGTGGCAACTTCTCGGTGAGCTAGGCCCAATAAGAAACAGTAATCAAAATGTCTCTACTGTCTTGTCAGTTGCCAGATGGGAGCATCATTTAATAAGCCATGGCTAAGACCTCAAAGTCCTAGTTCCTGAAAACAGACCCTGGGGAAGGTACTACATTTTGGTCTTGCCAGTTGAGGAAAATTCATTTAACAAGTTTCCAGGTAGACTGGGACAGTTGATGGTATTAGGTGAGACCCTTCAAGGTTTCTTACCAGACAATCATTTTGGACCTATTTATGGAAAGTTACATATTTAATATTTTTAGACCTAAACTAACAAGTATATAATTGTATTCAGTCAGAAATATGAAGGTAGACATTCCAGGGTGGGTGAAGAAAGGACGTGGAAGAAAGAGAGACCTAAAACTAGAGCTACTTGGAATGCAGTAACTGCCGTCGTTTGTGTCTGATCATCACCAACATGTATTAATAAAGCCAGCCTGTACTGAACAGTGAATGTGAGCCAGATACTATGCAAAGAATATGACGTATATCTGCCCTTTAAATCCTCATACTTAAACTCACCACGGAAGTGCTTCCATTGGTGTATCATTTGCATTGTGTGCACATGGTCCTCTGAGTGCCTTTGTTGTCACATTATGTTCTTTCTGCATGTGTCTGTGTCCACATGTCCTTCTGATAAGGTCACCCATCCTGTATTGGACTCAGACCAACCCTCATGATGTCATCTTAGCTTGATTATACCAGTGAAGGTGACTTTATCCAAATAAAGGCTAGAGGTAAGAACTTAAATATGTCTTCTGCTGGACACAATTAAAACCATAATATTTGACAAATGGTAAGTGACCAAACCAAGATGGAAACTCACATTTGTCAGAATTTTCAGCCCAACCTGTACTCTACCCAGGATATTATATTTGGTTCCAAACAGCCTGGCAGAACTTGCTGTCTCTTATTGATACATCTTATTCAATAATAAGCTTAGCTGAACTTGTGAGAAAACATTACTTGAATTAACTGCCAAGTGATGAAAACTGAGCAAAAATTATTATTTTAAAGTTTACCATTTTTAAACACTATGAACAAACTCTTTATCTTCTAATTTGCTTAGGTCTAATGTTATTAATGAGGATATAATACCTATTTGCCTGGTTAGATGAAATTAAATTAAAAGCTCATCAAAATCCTTGGATAAAAGAGTATATACTTTTCTGGATGAATATATGAATTTTAATTCCTCAGTTAATTCTAATGATGAAATAGGTAAATTATTTGCTATTGTCATACTCTGCTTTATAATTGTGTAAGCATTTTTGTGAACATATGAATAATAACTAAAATTGCCTACTTTCCTAAGACACAGAAGGGGAGAGCCCAGAAGCAGAAGAGAACTGAAAAAAAGTGATAGATAAGCTCTTCGTTGCTGATATAAATAGGAATTTAGGAGTAGGAAGGAGAATGGAAAAGAGAGAAAGAAAGAAGGAGAGCAGGAAAGGAAGGTGGTGAAGGGCAGGGTGAAGACACATAAGGCCTGGAAATCTTCTAATGAACTTAATGGAAGTCAATATAATATGTAATTTAGATATTTAGAGTGTGACGTAAAATACCCTTGAACTTCTCTAGATATATGTATTATGTAAAAGAACATTATATGTGATAGTTTTGTATATGTGTTTTAGGACTGTATGTGTGTGTGAGAGACAGAGACACAGAGAAACAGAAAAAGAAACACAGAGAGACAGGAATAGAAAAAAGGAGAGGAGAGTGTGCCTGTGTGTATCTCAGGCTGCTATAACAAAATACCATAGACTGGGCGACTTAAGCAACAGTTCAGATTCCTGCCTGGTGAAGAGTCTTGTTTCCTGGCTCACTGGCCAGTAGTGTACTCTCCTGGTAGAAAGAGCAAACAGGTTCTCTAGGGACTCATAAAAGGGCACTGAACTCATTCATAAGGACTCCACCCTTATTACCTCATCCGATTATCTACCAAAGGCACCTCCTAGTATCAAAGCACTGCTCGGTAGAGTTTTTTAAGAGATGAATTTGGGGTTGACCCAAGCTTTAACTGATAGTAATATGAAAAGAGACTAGGAGCCCATAAGACCTCCTGTGTGAGAAGGAATAACAACATAGCTAACAGAAACAGTAGATTACAGGAACCAATGCTTGACCTCCCATCTTGGGTCTTATCTGTTCAAGAATCCCCATGCCATCCCAGAACTCAGGAAATGGCCCTGTTCTATTTCCTACACATCACAAGGGTGTTTGTGCTCCTCACTGAATCTGAAGTAATCAGAGCTGCAGTTGAACCTAAAAACATTTAGCTTTTATTTAGCAAAATAAAAGGACCACTCATGCCCAGAGAAGCCATCATTATGTAATATGGAGAGCTGGTATCTGAATGTAGGAACACTCCTTCTAATGTGTCCATATGGGTTTGTCTTTATGACCCCAAGAGTCATAAACTCCTATAGACTAGACCTTGGGTCTAGCTAATGGGTCAATTTATAGCAATGTGTAGGTCCATAGTATTTAATGGTTTTACATATGTGGTATATTAGCCACAGTTTGCCAGAAAAACAAGATCTGTAAAAATGTATATTTGTTTAAATATGGATTTATTAAGGGGAATTGCCTGTGCCTCTGGGGGCTGGGAAGTCTAGTGTTGGCCATCTTGTAGTAAGCTGGAGACCTGGAAGAGCCAGTGGGGATAATGTGGTTCAAGCGTGTGAACCAGAGGTTCTGACGGTTTAACACTCCCGACTGAAGGCAGGAGATGATGAGGTAAGGCAGCCCGGCTCCAATAGGTCGGCAGAAGCAAGAAAAGTGAATTCTTCCTTCTTCGGCCCTTTGTTGGATTCAGACCACCATCAGGTCTGTCCACCCATTTCGGGGAGAGATATCTGTGTTACTGAGTCAACGCCTAGTCTTCTGAAACACATAGGCCCATCCATCCATAATGTGTAATCAGCTACCACATGGCCAATCCATTTGGCACCAAAAAGTCTCGATCATACCGGTAAAATGAGAGAGATAACAGCCAGCAATGACATTTATGTTTAATTGGGCAACGAAAAAAGTAGAGTCTGCCTGCAACACAGGTGATGGGGCCCTGACGGACCCTTGTTGCTATGCATTTGAAGTACTTGTTGCTTTTGAGGTTTTTCCAAACATTATCCAGGGGAGCTAAGAGGTTGCCAAATCAAAAATTGGTTGAAAGTTGGAGCTTTGGAATAAAATGAACGTTCTGCCCCATCTTATCTTTGCAATACTGTGATATTAATCTTGACAATCTTCACCATCTCCTTATATAAAAAGGATTAACAATCTTACCTTATTACAGTGGTTGTAGGGAACTCATAAAATAATACATGTGTTTAAATGATGTCTGGCATGAAAAAGATGGTGTTTTTTTTTTTAATGCTGGCTATAATGACTAGTATAACACTATAAATAAGATCATTCTGGAGACAAGGTCTTCTGTTAGCAGTGCATTGCACACCTCTGTGACCCGGGGAGAAAATTCCATTCTGTAGTCAGGACCTATTGCGATTCCCTTTGTTTGTTTGTTAGTTTCATTAACTCGATGGAGCTCATGGGGAGGGCCAATGGAGAGTTGTTAGACTTACTGTCCCAAAGATCAAAGGCTTCACTCCTGTCTTCATTTACTCTTAACAAGAGTTCTCTCCCCCTATGGATGCCTATCTCTGCTGTGTGCAATCGCTGTCACCCCACGCAAACCCATCAAAGCCAAATTCAGTGTAGGTTGGGTCAGAGAAGTGGAAACTTCAGGGTTGTACTGTTTACTGCACCTGAGCTGCCCTTACTCATTGGCACTGATAAGGGGATATAAATATAGTAAGATACCTCTTAGGGAGAGAGTAACAGACAGTGGAACCCAAGTTCAAAACAAAGCTAGATTTGCCCTGCGTTGCCAGTGTGACTGAAGTCTGGCAAGATGACAGTAAATACTTGAAAGAAAGAAAGAAAACAATTTTTGAAAACACAAGCTTCAGCCGTTTTACCACACAATAATTGCACACAAGGAAACTTGCTCCTGGCACCTGGCTGTGGAGGTAATTATCGTCTTCTCCCTGGAGTATAATAGCTGCATTGTTTGATGGCAGAGTGGCTCGGGGTTTGCAATCAGAAAGGGAGTGATGGCAAGCTGAGAGGCCAGGAGAAGGGAAGGTGTGGCCTTTGATGTGCTTCCAGGGCCTAGGTCCCGTCTGAGATCTTTGTCTTCTCACCTGTGAAGACGCTGTGAGCCTTGCCAACCCTGGCCTTTATCCTTCACAGAACCATTAAATCAGCAGCACAGCTGCTGTCAGCTGAGGTTCAAAATCAAAGTGCACCTTGGGCTTGGCTTTCTTGACATGCCTCCCCAGCAAACACCAAGATCAGATCATGTTAGGCTGAGATAGTTCAACTAGATCCAGGATGTGTGTGTGTGTGTGTGTGTGTGTGTGTAGCTATTTCTTACTGTGGCTTATCAGACCTTTTCTAGATAAGCTCTTTTGGCCTGAGTGAAATGATGCTGACTGATTTTTTGATGTAGAAGAATGCCAAGGAGGTTGCGATCAAATAAGCCACAGCATTCTCATACTCATTCACCCTGCAGTTTCTCTAGCTGTCCACGGCAGTGGACTTAAGTGTCAAGAAATGCATAAACCATCGTCTAGTTGGGAAGCAGAATTATATCCAGACAATAGTTTGACCGTAATGGAAATAGCAAATGCTGGAAAATGAGAACGAGTTAGGACTGCGCATGGTAGTGCATGCCTATAATCTCAGCTCCACTGGACGCAGAGGTAGTAGAATCCTATGAGGATGACCTAGGAAAAAATAACATATCCTATATTAAAAATAATTGAAGCATGAAGGGTTGAGGTGTGGCTCAAGGGGTAGAGTACTTGCCCAGCAAGCACAAGACCCTGAGTTCAAACCCCAGCACTGCCCCAAATACAAGAAGCACAGGCTGGTTAAGAAAGAACTGTGAAGATGTGTTTGTTTTTCCTGAAGGAGAGTAGGGGAGGATCAGGCAATTAGGATGGACCCTGAAGATAGGGTGGGGTTTGAAGTTTCTATGCAAAGACCACTGCCATTAAAGACAAAGGAATATTACTTCCCTTTGTCTCCTTTGACTTCTTTACAAGTCTGCTTTATCCCTTGTAATAGTACACTCTAAATGGTGAGTGTAGAATTCCAGAGACTTCTGTTTGTAAGGGAGAGGGGGAAAAAATTCCTTGTCCTTTGAGTATCAGTGTTTATAGTTATAAAATCAATACTTCAAATCATCTTAAATCCTATTTATGTGTTTTTATATTACCTTGAGTGTGTGTGGGTGTATGTGTATGTGTGTGTGTGTGTGTGTGTGTGTGTGTGTGTGTGAGAGAGAGAGAGAGAGAGAGAGAGAGAGAGTATGTGTGTATTCTGGAACTTGAACTCAGGACCCCAGTGCTGTCTGTGAGCTTCTTTGCTCAAGGTTAGTGCTCTACCACTTATGCCACAGCTCAACTTCTGCCTTTTGGTGGTTAATTGAAGATAAGTGTCGCAGGCTTTCCTGCCCCGGCTGGCCTCAGATCTCAATCCTCAGCTCTCAACCTCCTAAATTGCTAGGTTTATAAGGGTGAGCCACAAGCACCTGGATTTTATTACCTGTAAGTAGTTTTACAAAGAGGTTTCAATTGACTTACACTTTTCAAATGGTCATTTATAATGGCTTTATCTTCCAGTTACTAAACACTGTATTCAATGTTGAGATATGAATAAAACAAATATATACATATATATGTATGTATGCATGCATGTATATATACATATATGTATGATATATGAATGCAGGTATGTATTTATGTTAAAAAGCTCTAGTCCCTTAAGTTTGATGCTATTCAAAATGAGGTAGAGAAGAAGTGTTTCAATCACAAAACCCAAGTCTTCTTAGTTTCTGAGTTGCTTTGGAGTTCTTTGTAATAGTCTCTACCTCTAGGTGCTGAGCAATCTGCTAAGTTCATTTTTCTCACTGAATAATGTCTACTTTTCAGTCAGCTTTCTGTGGCTGCTGATTAAACATAAGAACTAGAGGATCCTGCCCAGGCCGCACAAGGCCTTATTACCTTTATCTTAATTGTTTGGGATTCATATACAATTAAGTTCAATCAAACCCAGTGCACTGATTAAAGATCTCTTTAAAGTTTTTATAATACAGCCATACAATAGATTTTATAATTTGAATGCAAGCTTTCATGCTCAAATCACTAAGTGTTTAATTTGCCTCGATTTCTCCTCTTTCAAGTAGTTCGAACAGGTGTCAGAGCACAAAGCTCAAGGTTGCCATTTTGGTGGCCAATTGGTTCTACAAAAGATCTAAAATGAGTAACATCTGGTCTATATGATACAATAGATATAGCAGGGCTGGGAAGGTGGCTCAGTGGTAGAGAACTTGCCTTGCATGCTCGAGGCCCTGGGTTCGATTCCTCAGCACCACATAAGAAAAAAGCCGGAAGTGGCGCTGTGGCTCAAGTGGTAGAGTGCTAGCCTTGAGCTGAAGAGCTGAGGGACAGCGCCCAGGCCCAGAGTTCAGGCCCCATGACCGGACCAAAAAAAAAAACAAAAAAAACAAAAAACAATAGATATAGTAATATAATAACTATAAAATGAATTGATTCCATTTAGCATGTCATTTTTTAAATGAACTCTTCAATTGACTGAACAAATGTTAGACTCATGAAAAAGTTTCAAAGCTAGTTCAGAGTTCTCATGTACCTTTCACCTGCATCTATATCATCTGCATCTTATCTAATGGCATATGCATTCCAAGGCAAAAAACAGTCTCAACTGAACTTCAGCTTCTGTCTGGATTTCATCAGGATTTCCACTAAGTTCTCTTGCTCTTCCCTCACCCAGCCCAAGGTACTCTGCTGCATGTAGTTGGCATGTACCCTCTGTCTCTACTGTTGGTAGTTTTTCTTTCTGTGTGTTCCACCACCTAGGGAACCTTGAAGAGTCTTGAGCTAGCTACCATCGTACAGCATCTTATGACTCCAAATCTGTATTTGTCTGCCGTTGTTTGTCTGTTGTTTTCCTCCTGATTGGGGGCTTGGAATCATGATAGGAGGGAGATGAAGTACCCCCTCTCATCCTCTTTACCATGGGATGTGTGGTATCCTGGGTGATTTTTAAGCTTTATCTTTTATTACCTTCAAGTAGTTGCATTTCAATTCACTGTGTCAATTTATGACACAATCCATCTTGGTCATGTCATCGCTTCCATCGGTCTCTCTACCTCCTCCATTCCCTCAAGTGACTCGGTTCCATTTTTACATATGCACACTGAGTCTTATGACTATGTTCACTCACTTTTTTGTTTGTTTATTTTTGCATATACAGGGGCTTGGACTTCAGGCTTTGTTCTTGCTCAGCTGGCTCTCTACCACTTGAACCCCACCTCTTGCCTGGATTTTTCTGAGTTATTTTGGGAATGGAGGCTCAAGGACTTTTCTGCCTGGGCTGGCTTGAAACCACAATTCTCCAATCTCATCCTCCTTAATATTTACTACTAAACTGTTTATCAAGAGATCAATTCCAGTGTTCTCTTGCAGCAGTAGAACACATGAGTGATCACTCATCAACACTAATTATTATGGGGAAAATTATTTTTAATCATCTTTTGAACGGCCAACTAATAGCCCCTATTAAAAGAGAAAAGGGAGCAGAGAAATGAGAATAGAGTTGGAGTTAACATGATATCATCTTCTGTTTTAATCGGAGAACAGTAGAATGTCTATTCAGCTGACAAATAGCTTTGATGAAAGTTTCAGTAATATTTTGGTTATAATAGACCCAACATCAAAAGAGCAAACTTTAATAAAGTTGTTGTGATGTTTTCACCTGTCCAGTACTATCTACTTTCAATAACCTGTTTTTACACACACACACACATATACACACAGCCTTAATTGTATGGTTTTATTTGTTCTTAGAGGGCACAATAGCTTCATGCAATTAAAACAGAAAAGCATATAACTTAAAAACAATCAGTAACTTAGAATCTAAAAAACAGTTTTTGATTTGGAAAAACAATAATGTTTAAGATAATGAAACTACCCTTATCTTCTGGGGTGGGCCGGGGGAGTTATTCTTAAGAACAAGTTTTTAAAAAATCAGAGTTAATATAGAAAAATTAAATCTTACAATTTCTATGGGACAGGGGAATTCATGTTACAATTTATTTTCTGGAAATCCTCTATAAGAATTAATAACCAGGATATTACTCTTTGCTCAGGAGATGGAAGTGATTTTGATTTCCTTGTACATGGTCATGACTCATAGGTATGCTTACAACCTCACACAGGCCATTTTCATGGATCTCTGTGGTCTCATTACAAAGGCCTGTGATTTGTGTAAAAATCATCTACAAACACACACACATACACACACACACATACATATATATACACAAAAGCCTGTTGAAGCAAAATGAGACAATATGATTTAACCACAAAATCCACAGTTACTGAAAACCAAGACAAAGGCAGTTATTCAACCACAGAAATATAGAATCATTTAACCACAATATCCAATGCATATATAATCAGAAATATCAGTTTGGTGCATACATCTGGAATGTATCCTATCATGAAAAGATGATAGATCTTAAGTATTCAGCCTAGCCAACTTCATTCATTGCTAACTTCATCCCAGACCGGATAGACCCCACCTGCCTTCCTGTTGTGTCTGTGTTCATCCAGCTTAGTTGGTCCCTAAGCTGGTCTTTTTGAGATGTGACAGTGATCAAACTTTTTTCAGAAACATTGGTATGTAACAATGATTAAGACATGACAATTTAGTGTTGTACAGTGACCAGAAACTAATAACATTACCTTATGAGCATTTAATGATTTAATGTTACCTAAAAGAAATTGTGTATGGTGGAAACTATTAAATTAGATCAATGGTACCTGAACAGTGCTGTTGACCCTACATAGCTGCTTGAGCATCTTTGAAACAGCTGCATACAAGATGGGGGAGGGGAGAGCCCAGGCTGGTCCTATTTGTGTTCATATTTGGGATAACAATCATGTCTCCCATCGGTGCCCAGTATTGTCTTTAACATACCATACCCGTAACAAAGGCTAGTCGAGCAATGGACAAAACAGGCAATGTATTCACTGGCTCTCACTGGGGAACAAGATTATTGTGTCTTCCAGCAGAGGTGTTTATGATTGGCAGTTTCTGTGCGTCAGGAGTTTGGGCAGAGTTTAGCTGGCTTTTCTGCTCCTTTGCAGGGTTGCAGTGAAGGTGTTCTCTGGGCTGTGTTCTCATCTGAGGCTCAAGTGCAGAAGGATCTACTTCCAAGGTCTTATGTTTGTTGGCAGAACTCAGATCTGGGTGTCTTTAGAGCTAAGGGGCTTACTGTGTGGAAAGTGTCAGAGGTGGCCTTGCAGGCTGATGGTATCCTTAGCCCCTGCCTGTTGTGCCTTGTTCCTGTGTATATTTCCCCAACGGGCTTCTTCAAAGCCAATGGGGAAGGCAAGAGAAAGTCCAGCAATTGGATGATGCAGTCTTGTGTAACACAGTCCCCTACATCCTGTTATCTTTTCCATATCTGGTTGGCTGGTGATAAGACCCAGGTCCTCCCCACCCCTAAGAGGAGGAGCTCGCACAAGGGTGTGACCATCCAGGCGATGCTCCATGAGAGGACCCACCACAGATGAGTTTCCTAATTTCCTGAAGGAAATTAGAATGTATATTCCTTTTACCTAAGACATTCTCTTATGCTGCATAAAGTGGCTAACACTGTACTACTATTAAGATTTTTATGTTTTGGGAGATGGGCATGGTAGTGCAGGACTATAATCTCAGATACCTGGGAGGAGGAGGAAGGAAGATTAAGGGGTTCGAGACCAGCCTAGACAAAGACATGAGATTCTATCTTGTATAAACCAGAGCAAAAAGGGCTAAGGCATGGCTAAATTTGTGCAGTGTTTTGCTTACCAAGTTTGAGGCCTTGACTTCAAACCTCAGAACTGCCCGCCACGCCCCCCGTCCAAAATATTTATATTTTAGGCTCCACAGATTCCAAATGGCATTAGGTTTGCAGAAATTAGAGACCAATGCCATCAAATGCTGGATGCCGCTTTAACACTTGACGGTCTATGATAAGTGACGATGATACGCTATGATATCAGTAGTAATAAGAACAGTCACAATAGAAATGCATAGTAATCATTGCTGAGTGCTGGTTTTTGTCAGGTGCTGGCCCCAGTACATACATGTGCTGATCACATGTGTATACGTTCAGATTCTAGCCACAGGCTTGGTCTCCCCACACCAAGGGAGTGTGGGTCAGTCCTGTGACCCCAACGGTCAGCCATATTTGACTGATACCAGGTGGTCACAGCTCAAGGGGGCCCAGCTGAGCCTCCTTGAGCCGGTGTGGGCCCCCTGGTCCCTGGTGTGGACTCCTGGCATGTATAGTGCCACAGAAAGCGATCGCCTCCTCGCTACTCGGGAGCAGAGATCTGAGGATCACAGTCTGAAGTCTATAAGTGACTTATCTCTAATTAAGAAGCAAAAGGCAGGAAGTAGAGGTGTTACTCAAGTGGTAGAGTGCTAGCCTCGAGTGAAACAGCCAAAGCAAGAGTGCAAGGCCCTAAGTTTGAACCTTAGTCCCAGTATACACACCCACCACACACACACACACACACACACACACACACACAAAGGAGTGCAAACAATGAGAGGTGAGGCTCACAGTGACCCAGGGAGAGGCATGGCAAACTAGAGCAGCAAGGAAGCCAAATGTACAAGTAAAACGAGGGATCTGAAACTAAGCAAGCAGAATCAACTATTTCCCATGTCCATAAATAATGGACTTCAATGTGCTGAGGGCTACAGATGGAAAGGAGGGTCCCAGCATGGCCGAGATAAATTCCACTGGGGAAGAAAGACAGAGGTCACTATGAAAATAAATAAAATACAACTACTGTCATCGTCTGCTAACACACACCACATGCTGAGTCCACAATGCAGCAACCCCATGTCGAGACCCCTACCCAAACAGCCATCAGGAGTCCTTAGTTTCTACTCACAATAGCTCAACATTGGACTCGGCCCAAACAACTATCAACAAAAGAGTGACTTAGCAGGTTGGGTTTTCATCACCCAATTGAAGATCGCATAGTCCCACAGGACAGATTATTCTGCACTTGGCTACACATGGAATACCAAAGCCTTCATGTCAGGAAAAGAAGCAACACAAAGAGTACACGGGGTGTCACCACACTTCTGCGGTGTTCAAGAACAGGCGTAACAAATCAATGCTGAGAGACTCAGGAAACAGTGGTCACTCTGGAGATGTGAGAAGATGAGGCAGGAGAATGGTCCATATGCGAAAGTGGGGGGGTGGGTGGAGCAGGGTTGCAGGTGCAAAGGCCTTGAAGTGGAGATAAAACTAAGCTTGAAATGTAGCTCCAAGTGAATGAGCATGGAATGGTCTGGAGGAGGGGAGCAGAGCCAGAGCAGTCATCCAGGCTCCCGGAAGCCACAGTGAGAAGTGTTGCTTTACCCTAAGTTGCTCTGGGGAAAACCAGAGGGACATTTAAACAGGGGAAGGGAGGTGAGTTCCTTTAGAGCTTGAGAAGTGCTGCGGCTCTGCCGTGGGGTGGACTGTAGACCGGAGAGAAGGGTGCGGTGGAGAGCAGTCCACTGGGAGAGATGGGGCCCCGGGAGGGGCTGAGGAAGTGGCAGATTGGGGCCAACAGGACAGCAGCCAGCAAGCAGCCTTTGTGCTAAAGCAGGCACAGGGGGGTTGATCCATGATGGCATTTTCTAAAATGTGGAAGATGATGTGGGGACTGTGTAATTGAACCAGGTCACGTGAGAGCAGGGGTGGGGTTGGAGAGATGGGGAAGAACAGGACGATGACAGGGCGGCCGTTGATCAAGATGCATTGTACCCAGACTGACAGGTTGAACTGCAACCCTTTTGTACAAGTACTTAGAGACAATAAGGAAAAAACAACAACAGCAAGATATTCTTAGGAGGGGAACGGGAAGGCACAATGCCTGTGTGCATCTGGTCTTGTCACATAGTAGTTATCGACAGGAAATGGAGCTGAGGATTTTCACTTATTTTTTTTTCTTTTTCCTCTTTTTCACTTATTTGTTTGTTGATCTGTTTTAGAGGGATGGGGCCACAGAAATGAAGGGTCAAAGGCTGAACAAATGCAGCAGTGGTACTAACTAGACATTATGTTGAAGATGAGATACCACAGGGTAGGTGCAAATGGAAGGGAAAAACTGGGAGAGAGCGAGGGAAGGGTTGACAACATACAAAAAGAAATGTACTCTTTATCTGACTTACATAACTATAATCCCTCCGTATATCACCTTTATAATAATGATACTAATAAATATAAAAACTAACAATGAAAGGTCTTATGGAAGCTTTATGGCCGATCAATCTCAAAAAAAAAGAAAAAATTCAGAGACCAGGGACTAAGAACTTAAAGAATCTGTCCATATTTGTCTTTGTGGAAGTTGTGAACAATTAACAGGCCTGTGAGACAGATGAGGAAATCCAGTTATCTGGCCCATATCAAAATAAATGTGAATGGTGTGGTTAGAAGTTGACCACTGGTTCATTCCAAAAGGCGTGCTCCGAACCAGAGTGAAGCAGAATGCAGTTACTGTTTGGATCCTAGGTAAATAAAGAAGGGAGACGTGTTCCCATTTGTCCCCACCCTGCATTGTCCCCACCGGAAGATCAGAGGACCAGCTCTCTCAGAGTGCAGGCAGAGTTCACCCCAGAACCTTTCTTCCTAGGCTCTGAAGGACACAAGGCACTGAGCCTGGGTGCTGTCAGAGAAAATTGCTGGAGTGCACTGGTGGTAGACACGGGCTTGCATGCAGAATCAGTCTCTGGACCAAAGGTGCAGTGGGCTGAACAGCAGAGCCCCAGCTGGCCTCCACCAGAGCTGCTCTGTGTGTGTGTGTGTGTGTGTGTGTGTGTGTGTGTGTGTGTGTGTGTGTGCACGCGCGCGCGCATCGCCCTGGTGAGCCAGCTCAGCTTCCTTCCTGGAGAACAAGGTAGTGACTCACTTCAGAACCTGCTGGATGGCCTCTACTGATCATTTTGCATTTGTCCCAATGGTGAAGAATAGACACTTCCTTGTGGCGTATCTGGAGATAAGAATCGAATTCTACAGTTGGGATTTAAAGAAGTGAGAGTTGTTTTATTGAGCTGCCGACATCAGGGGAGTATAATTATCAATAGGTGAGACCCAGAGTGGAAAAAATTCAATAAGAACTTCCCTTGAACATGGTCTTTCTTGAAGAGGTGAAATACGCACGCATGCACACACACACACACACACACACACACACACACACACACACACACACCTGTGCATATGCATTCTGTGATATTCTTTGGTTGCAATTACCAAAACTCGTTAGTTCTGCTTGGTGAAGTAAACCTTGCCTTTTGATGTACCTGCACACCCAGGCAGCAAGATGGCTTTACTTACATCTGCAATACCCGTGCCCCATGAGCTTTTTTTTTGCTTTGCATTTTAGAGTCTAAGAAAATCAAAACAACGAAGTAGGTATGTCAGAACTTCTTCTTTTTCCAGAACATGACACTCTTTCCCACATCCTTTTTTGTTTCTCTTCCTCTTTCCCCTGGTACAAGATCATCTTCCCTTCGTACCTCCTTCCCCCAACCCTTTCCCCCTAAGGATTAGCATCCTGACATTGCCACAAAAAAATAGCCATCCAGGTTTCCAATGATAAGAATGTCTTGTCTTCTACTTTTGGAAGCTGGAATTCTGATATCAAGAGGCAGCCTCTCTCAGAACAAGATTTGGAGGCCGATACACTCCAATTTGTGTGTGATGCTGAACAATCTCCAAACTGTATTTGTTAAAAGCTAAGGAGCAGGACCTAAAAGGCTATGACTCAGATCTTCCAAAAAAAAAAGTTTCTATTTTCCGTAACTGATCTCATTCTGGTGTGAGGTATTCCCACTCCCTGTACAAAAGTGGGAGAAAACTCGTTCTGGTCTGTTGGACTATTGAAGTCTTATCTGATTCAAAACCCTCCTTCCACTCAGCCACTTGTGAATCAACTCTCCATTTGGTGGGGAGGGATTGGAATTTAGTTTTGTGCTTTTCTCCATGGCTGTTAAAATTGTTGGTAGAAAAAACTGGAAGAGAATGAGGGAGGGAGTGACAATGTTCAAAGAGAAATAGACTCATTACTGACTTATATAACTATAACCCCTCTGTACATCACCTTTACAATAAAATAATAATTAAAAAACTCCTTGATGAGTCTGTACATGCAAGTATAGTACACTTCCAATATTCTAGAAGTGGCTACTACTGGACCACTTTGGTTTTATCTGGCCCATGAAAGAACCAAACAGAAAACCCCACATATTGCCTGATTCTGTTTATATGAAACATTCAGAATAGACAAACCCTTAGAGAGAAAGGAGATGTCTGTGCTTGGGGCTGGGTTAGGGGAGTGGTTCTTTTCTTTGGGAGATGGAAATGTTTTCTGCTTAGACAATGGTGCCAGTTTTATAACTTGATGACTATAATAAAAGCCACTATGCCGTGTAGGTTGAGGGTGATATTTATTGAATCTGAATGTTATCTCAGTTTTTCTTTTAGGAAAAAACAAATCATAGTCATAATTAGACTTGCTGTAAGTTGCTCTATGACTTGTTCTTTGGGGCCTAGACTTTTACAATTCAAATTTACATCCTGTGCAAAGAAGCTGTCTCGTGTATGTTTGGATGGTTTATCCCAGGTTCTCTAATCCGTTACACTTGTATGTTTACTCTCATTGGATGGATACTGTATCCATCCAGGATGACTGGGTGGCAAGTCCTGATTCCTGCCACTTTCTTCTTATTGATGAGTTAGGCTATTGTAGGGCCTCTGCTTTTCCCTATGCATTTCAGAATAAGACTCTCTTCTTGTTCTTTTTAAAACTCATTTTTCAATAGTTGCCATTTAACAAAGCAGTGTATAAAAACAATGCATCTCGATCAGTGTCACCCTTTTCAATGTTCTTTCCTCCTTCTACCCCTTTCTTTTCTTTTCTTATTTTGTAGTATATACAATGATTTTTTTTTACTGCATTCTCCCCATCCTCTTTTCCCTTTTCAGAATTAGTCTTTCTGGGCTCAAAATATCCTCAGTGCAATTTGATTGGAATTTCATATTCTCTATGAGTCCATTGGGAGAATATTGATAACTACCTTCAGTCTTCCAATCCATGAACTTGGTATACCTCCCCTTAATTTAGATGCTGTTTTTGATTTTCTTTAAATAACAAGTTTGTTCTTTTATCAGAATGTCGTAATTTTCATGCAGATCCTATATGTTGTTTTGCTATGGTTTATATCTAAGTGTTTAATTTTTTGACATGATTATAAACAGCAGTGTGTTTTTAGTTTCTTTTGTGTTTTAGTCATATATCTAACAACCTTACTTACTTCCTTTAGTTCTAGGCATTTTGTTTTTCAGTGTCGTTATTCTGTGAGCTTTTCTATGTAGATATTCATTTTTTTTGCAAACAGGAATACCTATCTCCTCCTTTCCTACTTGCTTGCATTATATTTAATTATTTGCCTTACTATAATGGCTTTAACTTCAGATTCTATGTGGTTAGTACAGAGAAGATGCCTTGCTCCCAGTAGGAGACAGTCTCTTCCAGTCTCTCACTTTTGAGTATGATGGTCCAAAGGGCATTTTTTAATCTACATCTTAGGAAGCACCACATTGGACCCATGTGACAATGAGTCTCAGGCTTTGCTCAAGAGGTTGATATTTTATGGAGTTAGTTTTAGGGAATTAAGAAACAAAGCTTCATTCTTGAGCAAGTTCTCCCTAAACTCTTTGGTTGTCTCAGACACCCATGATACTTTCCTGTGTCTCTATCCTGCCATTTTTATTCTTCCTCTCCATTTTGGCCCACAGTTGAATGACCAGAATTCTCTCCGAGGAATGAGGCTTCCTTTTAGCACTTCCTCTATGTTGACTTTGGACCATTAGTTTCAAAGTGTGGTATGTAGCTCTCTGGATAGTCTCTAAGATACCCACGAGGAGTCTTGGGGGCCCATAAGGCAAAAAACTATTTGAACAAATAGGAAGACATTATTTACCTTTTTAAAGCTATACTAGCACTCACACCAATGTTTCAAAAGCAGCAATGGGTAAAATCACTGGCGCCTTTAGCAACAATTAAGTCAGTGACATCAGACACTATGAGTCGTTGTTGTGTTTTGAGATACATACACCACCCTGATAATGAAAAAAATCAAGTCAGTTTCATTAAATACAGTCCTTAATGAAGCAACAAAAATTATTAATGCTATTAAATTGGAATACTTAAGTACATGTCCTTTAAATAATTTATGTTACAAGCCAGAGAGACTGCACAAAGCACTTCTGCTACCACAGAACTACAATGGTTGGCTCAGAAGCAGAAGCAAGCAGGGCGCATTCCAAACATGCCCTTTCATTCCAGGGACCACCACTGTTATTTAAAAGAATGGATGGCAAACTACAGCAATCTAGACTTGAGCACTTGGGAGATAGGTTTTCAAAACTGATTTAAGTTAGAGTTGGGGGCATGGCTCAAGTGGTACAACACCTGCCTGATAAGTACAGGGCCTTGAATTCCAACCTCCATACTTCCCAAAAGCAAAAATCAAAATTGACTAAATTAAGTCTATCACATCAAGAAAAAAACAACTGAGCCAGGCCCCAGCGGCACATGCCTGTAATATCCTAGCTACTCAGATGGCTGAGATCTGAGGATCTAAGTTTAAAGTTAGCCCAGGCAGGAAAATCTATGAGACTCCCATCTCCAATTTTTTTTTTTGGGGTCCGATCGTGGGGCCTGAACTCTGGGCCTCAGTGCTGTCCCTCAGCTCTTCAGCTCAAGGCTAACGCTCTACCACTTGAGCAACAGCGCCACTTCTGGCTTTTTTTTCTTTTTGCTTATGTGGTGCCGAGGAATTGAACCCAGGGCCTCAGGCATGCAAGGCAAGCACTCTACCACTGAGCCACCTTCCCAGCCCTCCCATTTCCAATTACCACCAAAAAGCTGGAAGTAGAGCTGTGGCTTGAGTGGTAGAACACTAGCCTTGAACAAAAAAGCTCATGGACAATGTTCAGGCTCTGAGTTCAAGCCTTAGGATTGGCCCCAAATAGATAGATAGACAGACAGACAGACAGACAGACAGACAGACAGATAGATAGATAGATAGATAGACTGAGACTATTTGTAAGTTTGAATTGTATAACTTTATTTTTACCTCTGCAAGCTTACTTCCAAATACTTCAAAACATTTTGATGGGATGGATGGTGAAATTCATAAGGTGACTTTTTTTTAAAATAATGAATTAAAAATGAGTCAACATTTGGAAGATCTGTATAACTTAGGGACTCAATCTTTTCCAAATGGTCATTGTGTGGTGTTGCCAAAGCATGCCGAGTGTCGGAGGCCTACTCAATGACTCAGTCGAGTTTTACACAGAGTGTTCAAATTCACTGCCATACATCCAGACTCCATGTCACTATCAAACTTTTAGAAAGAACTACTAGTAGAGTTTGGGGTAATACCAACATAGCCTCCCACAATGATGTCTATTAACATACCGTGCCTATTTGTGCTATATAGTGACCGCTATGCTTGAGACTTAGACTGTCTCCTGAGGGCCCAGGTGCTAAAGGCCTGGTGGTCAGCTTGGTGCTACCGGAAGCGAAGGGAATCTTTTAAAGGGGAGGGCTCATTTCGGGTCACTAGGCGTGTGCCCTTAAGAGGGGTGGTGACACACTCCTTCCCATGGCTTTCTCTTTTGTTCTGGGCCATGAGGTGAACAGGTCCGTCTGTGACCCATCACTGTCTTGATGACCCCACAGGCTCAAAGCAACAGGGCCTCTCATGGACCAAAACCTCTAAAATGGAGCCAAAATAAACCTTTTGTCTTTATAAGCTGATTAGTTCAGGGATTTGTTAAGGTAACTGAAAGCTGACTCACACAGTGAGGGAAGTTGAATTGTCTTCATGCATTTTTTTCGACAAAATCAAGGACCTGAAACAGATAAAACAGAATCAAGTGTGAAAAAAAAATCTGTCTGTCTTCTCTTGAGCCATCCGTTAAAAGATACCTACAAAAACCATGACAATCATGGATCAATACAACCCATAGAAAGAAATAAAAGTTTGCTCGAGCCCCAGGAATCCTTTATATTGCAACTAGACCCTGAGTTTGTTTTTTTTTTTAAGTATGAAAATGTTGTCATTTCTGCAGGTTTTCTCATTTGTATTTTTAAAGGGAAGCTTTGAATATTTATCAAATTCTTTTCTTTCTTCACGAGTTTAGCTTTCAGGATTGCTGTCTAGCCTGAGCTTGACAAATTTAGTTTACTTCTTAAAGCCAAACAAAGTCGCCTTTGTTTTAGGTAGTATCTGCCTTTCTCCAAAGCAATAGATGTCTCTGATTCAATCTGTGGGGAGCCACAGGGCAAAATGATTTGCAAGAAATAATTTAAAGAAACAACAACATTGGTTTACCGTATGTAAAATATTCCCATCATTCTCCTGGGTACTAAATGAGACTTGTGTCTTTGGTAATGGGCTGTACCTTGCAGAAGAACTACTCGATTCTTGTGATTCCATCTGTGTCTGAGCTGTGGAACTGAATGCAACATAGCACAGTGGTTTTCCTGGTGTTCAATCTATGCTAGGCACTGAAAGTGAAGCGATTATTTCCTAAACCAACAGACTAAGATGTATTTATTAAATAAGTGAAATGTACAAGGCACTTAGCTAGCAGGGTGTGAGCTGGAAAAATAAACATTATTAGAACATAAATTCAGTTTTATATGCTGGCAAGCAATGGATCCTAACCTTGTTACATACATTTAGGGAACTTTAAAAAAAAAACCAATATCTGTTGGGCTTCATACTAACAGATTCTGGTCTCTGGTGTGAACATCAGTATTTTTTTTTAATTTCCTAGGGGAATGGGAATGTGGCTTAGCAGTAGAGTGCTTGCCTAGCATGCAAGAAGCCCTGGGTTCAATTCGGCAGCACCACATAAACAGAAAAAGCCAGAAGAGGCACTGTGCCTCAAATGGTAGAGTACTAGCCTTGAGCAAAAAGAAGGTCAGGGACAGTGCCCAGGCCCTGAGTTCAAGCTCTAGGAATGGCAAAAAAAATCCTGGTAAATTTCAATGGAGAGAGAACTATGATTTCAAATTACACACTCCTCATTCATTCACTTGGTCATTTGTTTGGTGGGTTTTTACAGAGCTCTTACAATGCTCCTGGTGCTTGTCAAGGTGCTGGGAAGAAACAGTAAAACAAATCTTGACATCTGTTCCTATCAGGCCACCTTGCTAGCAGAATGTAGACTACAATAGACACACGGATGTGTCACGTTGTTCTTGACCAGAACCCTGAGGAGAGGCAAAACGTGGGAAGGGACTGGACGGGCAATGTGTCCATGCAGTTGTTTTTTAAGATAAAACCATTCCCAAGGTGTCTCTGACAACACACTGGAGATATCGACAGAGGAACAACTTGAGGAGAACATGCCAGGAAGAGAAAGACAAGAGTCCTGAGCAATGAGGGGGACCATGGTCACATGCTCCTCCAGCTGGGAGAGGATGCAAAGCTAGCACGGTGGAGAGAGAGAGGGAAGAGATGTGACAGGCTGAGGGGGGCCATATAAGGAGGTGGCCTTTCGTTCTCAGAGAGGCTGTGAGGTACCAGAGAGTTCTGTGCCGACCTGGGCAAGGCTGAAGTGGCCTGAAGTGTGGGGGGCAGTACTCAGGTGAGGACCTGCAAGATCTGAGCCTGGGTAAGAATATTGGGGGGATGGAAAGAAATGTCCTCTAGGATAGATCATTGATAGGGAGCCAGCAGAAAGGATCAGACCGTGGAAGCCAAGATGGCCCCGGGCTGTCTGCCAAGATAACACATCTCCCTGTAACAGCCCCATGCAGTAGTTAGGAAAGTCTGCTCTCCAGTTCATGAATAAGAAACGGAGACCAATGGAGGGTGAGTGAATAATGCAAGATCACAGAGCCGATCAAAGTAGCCATAACTTATCCATCACCTATCAGCTATTTGGACTCAAGACACAGTGATATTTCCACCTTGTCAGATTTCAAGGCTGTGACGGTGTCTAGGGGTGAACACAAGTTTCTTGTTATTTATGATCAAGCTGTGGAGTCAGGACCGAGGGATGTGCACAGGCCTTAACTTGGGGCTAAGTGTCACATGCTCATGCTGTGGGCAAAGGAGGGGAGAGGCTGAGGCTCAGAGTGTGAAGGGGAAGAGTCTCACAAACATACACCTAGCTCACTCCGATATCAAAGTACAAAGTTGTCTGAGTGGAACAGAGGGTGTGTTGGAGCTCTGAGGAGGGTGGGTAGAAGGAACACAGATGAGACTTGAACACAAGTTTGATGATTTTCAGCCCCATTATCAAGAGACATTAAAGGCCCATCTACCAGTGACTGGCTCCTTCCTTGGTGCCCTCATAGAGGTTAGAAAAATAGAAATGTGATTTCAAGGTGTTAGTTAAGCTTATTAGGAAAGCAATAATAAAACCTTCATTAAAACAGGTCAAGAATATAGTTCTAATTTAATCACAAGCTGGATTAATCGGCTAGTCCTTAGAAGAAGTTTCATAATCAAGGGAGCCTTTGAACTTCATGGGGGAGTTAACAGTAATTATTGTCAATAAGAACAGAGATCCCTTTGAAATAATAAGGTATTAAAATAAGGTGTAAAAGCAGTTGAGTGGTTTCCATTTGTACAAAACAGCAAAACAGCTTCAGGCCAAATGTATGCCTGGCCTGGGAGAGGCTGCAAGTAGGGCTGTATTTGCCCACCTGGGTGCTAGAACTTTTGCATTTGTTTTATAGGTGGGGCCAAGACAAAATGACTGGCAAAGTATTTGAATGGCAAAACTCTCAATAGTGCCTAACTGGTTTGGGAAGTTTGCAAGGTGTGTACTCCATATAAGTTGGGGGTATTTAGTTAGGCCTGTCTACCATCCTGTAAAATAAATACTAGGTGGGGTGTTGTACAGAGAATGAGACTGGAAAGTAGCCTAGATGTTATTTCCCTCTGTCTCAGTCTCTGTCTCTTTCCTGTCTCTTTTTCCTTTTTTTCTTTCTCTCCATCTCTCTCTGTCTCTTTTTCCTTCATTTTCTTTCTCTTCCTTTCTCTGTCTTTCTCTCCCTTGTCCTTTTCTCTTTTATATCTGCTTTTTCTTTCTTCTGTCTTTCTTGCCCTTTCTTAGTCTCTCTCTTCTCTCTTCTCATCTCTCTCCTCTACTTGTCTCCTTTTTGCAGTGTGTTTGTGTGTGCATGTATGTATATTCCTCTAAGGGGAAAACATTTTCTCAAATAACATGTGTTCTACTTAAGAAACCCATGGCCATACTGAATACGTGAAAGAATACAGCCAACTACATACATTAAGATATTTGTCGTCTTGTCTGTTGCTTTGGGGGAACAAAACAATAAATGTGAGGACCAGGGCAGAGAAGTGGAAGTGTATTCAGCAGTTTAAGAGCAATGATCAGAGACAAAGAAGATGACATTCAAGGGGCAAGGGGTAGGTGGAAGGGTAGAGGGTAAAGAACTGCCCCAGCAACTTCAACACCTGCTTTTCCTAATACACTAGAGTAGTGTTACTGGCTAGTATACACAACACGTCTTCAATGTTCCTGAGAGGGTCTCAGAATCTTGGAACACCATCATCAACAACAAAAACGTAACACTACTTAAAGGACATTAATATTAGTTGCAGCTGTCATATTTTGACCAAGTAGTTATATCTGGGGGATTAAACAGGAAATTATATAGGGAAGGCAGAAATCATCAGACAGACAAAAAGAGAAAAAGGAGAGAGGGAGAGGAAGGAATTAGGAAGGAAGGAAGGGAGGGAGGGAGGGAGGGAGGAAGGAAGGAAAGAAGCACGGAAGGAAGAAAGGAAGGAAGGGAGGGAGGGAGCCAGGGAGGGAGGGAGGGAGGGAGGGAGAGAGGGAGGGAGGAAGGGAGGGAAGGGAGGCTGGCAGGCAGAAAGTTGCATGAGACAAAGTGAGGAGCAAAGTGGGTCCCAGGCTTCCTGTGAGCCTAGATCCCTGTAGGTAAAAGGGAAGAGGAGGAAAGGTTGGGGCCAGAAGGAAAGGACATATGAACTTGGGAATGGATTGCTTCACCTTGGGAAAGGGAAGTGGGTTGGTTTGCTCATCCCTGAGGTGCCATGCGACCCCACCTTTCCAGCTGGGTTGGTGAGAGAGTGACCGATGCGTGATATGTTTCTCCTCTGCAAACCCATCTCACCCTGGGTCCAGGGAAATGCATACCCTGCAGCTCAGCTGGAGGAGGAAGTATACACAACTGGGAGGCCCAGACCCCGCCCCCCACCCCCCACTCACCTTGTGGCTGTTGTGGAATCTGAACCAGAGATGGCTAGGTACAGAAGAGGATCCAGTTTCCATTCCATTGCTGCCACTTGCTTGTAATGTGATTGTGGGCAAATTATTAAATCTCCTTCCTTTAGCCACAATCCCCTTATTTCTGAGACCTGAATGATGACTAGTGTGTGCTTATGTGAGGGCTGCTTTGTTTGGCTTTATTGGTATGTAAGTAGTGGAGAACCTGTGAGTAAATCCTGCTGGAAATCAAAGCACTCGACTTGTGGGAGGTGCAGTTATTATTTTTTTTATTGGTGGTGGTTTTGATGGGCACCGTGACTGATCCCAGGGTGGGTTTGGCACGGGCTGCTTGAGCTCTCTTTTTTTTCCTCTCACACCCACATTCTGGCAAGGCTTGAGAGAGTGGGTAGATATTTCTTTCAAAAGACTGAAGGATGCTCAATGGAGAAAGACATCTGCAGCTTCTAAACTCCATCACACCTTGCTGTAACGCTTGGTAGTTTTGAAATTCATCGTGTGTTTACAACATGGGTAAGAATATACTTTGGTCCTGCAGACTCACTTCCTTCAATTGCCACAGAAGGCGATTTTGCTTGGATAGGGGGAATAACTTAGTGTGCTGGTGTCTTGGTTGAAGATGAGACAGTAGCTTCTTAAGAAAGATGGCTTCCTTTGTCTAAGTGATATCCAAGAGCAGAACAAACGATCATCTCAATTTAGAAGGACTGAATCTGTTTCACTGATACTCATTTATTGTGTCTGGCTTGTTCATCACCTAATGACTTGGTGTCTGATGTAAACGGCGCATCACAGCACTGTGATGTCCCTACAACATAATCTGAGACTAGCTCCAGGGCAATTCAAGGCCGCAGTGGATTTGTAAGTCAGTGGGTGTCACAGAATGCTGCATGTCATCACTGCTCTGTGATTGACCAATCCATCCAGCCTGCTTTCACTGAAAGAATAATTTGAGTCAAGGCAGCAGGTGCATTATAGCCTCCCAGAAATTCTACAGTTTGCCTCAAATGCCTCTATTATGCCACTATTCCTATTCCTTATCAAAACTCACAGGTGGTAAAGCTGGAAATAATTCCATCACTATCCATCTTTCTCTCTATAGGATGGAGGAGCCTGTGGTTTATGTTCTGAAGAAGCAACAGGTGACAAGTACCCCTAACATTCCTCTTTGCCTCATTTATGGCCAATCAACACTTTTATAATATTACATATGATTGCGTCTCAGTTGTAAGGATGTTTTTGGATGAGAAGTATATTCAAGTTGATGACTATCAAGTCAAAACAGATGATCCCTCATAATCAGAATGAGCCTCATTTAAGCACTTGAAGGCCTGAATAAAACCCCAAACAGGCCTTCCTGAGAAGGATGAAATTTCCAGTAGATCACCTTCAGGACTCATCTGTACAATTGGCTGTCTTGGATCTTCAGCCCATGGGCCTTCTCTTTGATACCCAAACATAGAGTGGTGGATCTCACTCACCTGCTGGCTGTGCTATATATTTCAGACATACAATTCTTGACAATCATGTAGTAATCCATATAATAAACATAATAATTGTGAGCTAAATCTCTTAGTGAATCACACACACACACACATGCACACACACGCACATACACACACACACATGTGTATACACACACACACACACACACACACACATATACTAGTTGTGAATCTGGAGCACCAGAACCAGTACACTGACTCATTGTAAATGAGTCTTGACTTTGTGAAGAATCTGTAGGACTGCACCTCGAGATTTTGAAAGCACATGTTCTGAAGGTGTGAGGACATGTTTTCTAAGCACCCCAGAAGCCATGTGATGTGTCGCACATGTATGGTATCATTTTGCCTTCACGACACTCTTCTTGCAGGAGCACCTAGCTCTCCTCTGTTTGACAGATCAGGACCCTGAGGCACAGCCTCGTGTGGGCAGATAGAACTTTCATTCTTCTGCCCAAGCCAAAGGGCCAGACCTGTTCCTTTATCCGGTTGCACCTTTCACACTGAAATGCTTTGAATGCGCTTTCATTGTTGGGGATGTCTGCTACGCTTTGTTTATCTCAAGAGTTCACCACTATCTGACCCTGTTATTCAGGTGATAGGACTTTGCTAGAAAGAACTATAGGCCAGGAGTGGTCACTCCTGGGCATCTAGCTCTTCAGACTGACTATCCATCTCTTGACAAATCCATCTCTTAGCAGATTGAATCTCTAAACAATGGTTTGCTTCTTTATGTCCCTATTGCTTAGAGATTTACTTTAGGAAACAAATGAGGCAATGCTGGATGGCCTTAAAAACAAACGAACAGAAATGAGAAGAAAGAGCATATGCTGGGAAAGAGTCCCTAGCATGAGAGGGTGTAGATTCCTATAAGAGCCCTTGCAGAAACCCAAGTGAAGTCCAAATGTTTTAGTGCCTGATTTCTTGTATTATTGTAGAAAATAAAATTTTGATGAGAATTTTAAAATATGGTTGATTTAATCCAGTAATAGTTTATTGTGTGGCTACCGTTTCTCCAATATAATGTCTGGGCTGAGAGAATATGGAGATAAGTCAGTACTTACTACCACAGAATATCCTTCTTCCCTCCCTCCCTCCCTCCCTCCCTCCCTCCCT